>NC_055979.1:23589310-23891810 GCF_018492685.1 Alosa sapidissima | reverse complement strand
CACTATGCATGATGCTGTCCTGGTTAGCGACTGTTTTTGTGAGACATATAAACCTCAACAGAACTTGGCAGCATTGTGAGTCCTTTTGTTCATGTTTCCTGTGCAATAAAACATGTAATCTGGGCAAAAAAAACATGTGTGCAATCTTTCCCATTTCCAGTTCACTGAAAGCTTTGATGGTTTATTGTGCTTTCCAGAATGGTATTTGCTTCACTCTCTTCCTTTTTATCAGGACTGGTTGCCTGGAGACTGATCCATAGAGCTCTGCTCCAGAGCAACACGGAGCCCATCACGGCACCAGCAAATCCTTGACCCCCCTGCTGGCCCAGAGTCAAAAGCGTGACGGCTAACAACAACAGGTGACCGGAGTGTCTGACCGATGATCTCACTAACAAGAGTCATCTCTCACTACAGGTGACCACGTGACGTGTCACCACCCGCACCACCTCCATACAACCAGTAGCGCACCATTCACCTGACCACCACCACCACCAAACTGCAGCGCACCATTCACCTGACCACCAACCAGCAGCGCACCATTCACCTGACCACCACCACCACCAACCAGCAGCGCACCATTCACCTGACCACCACCACCACCAACCAGCAGCGCACCATTCACCTGACCACCACCACCAACCAGCAGCGCACCATTCACCTGACCACCACCACCACCAACCAGCAGCGCACCATTCACCTGACCACCACCACCAACCAGCAGCGCACCATTCACCTGACCACCACCACCACCAACCAGCAGCGCACCATTCACCTGACCACCACCACCAACCAGCAGCGCACCATTCACCTGACCACCACCACCAACCAGCAGCGCACCATTCACCTGACCACCAACCAGTGGACCCAAAGCTCTACTGTAGCAGACGTGGCAGCTGTCCCAGTCTACCAGTGGGGCTCCTATAGACCCTTTCAACCAAAGATTCTAGAACAGAGCTCTGTTCTAGAATCTTTGCTTTCAACAATAAAAACAAAAACAATGCTTGAACGTTCTATTTGGTTCCCAATCTACTTCCTCTGCATTAAGATAACATATGGAATGTTCAAAAGGAAGTCTTGTGGGGCCAACTATGATGCTGATAATGGAACTCTCGTGAAAGGGTCCACTATGATGCTGATAATGGAACTCTCGTGAAAGGGTCCATAAGAGCAGATAAGCAGACGGGGCTCTTTTCACCTCCCCTTCTCCTCCTCTCCGCTCTCTCCGCATCGCTGTGCCCCACATCCAACAAAGCTGCCACAGCACAATGGAGGAAAGAGCACAGGGTTTTGTTTGGCCTTTGCCCACTAAACATTACACGTCATTAGACGTCTGATGGACATGCAGATCATGTCTTTATTGCGTCCGTCAGTCCAAGACCAATTCTGGAAAACTGCAGGACGTGCAAACTAGGTCCGCTATTTTGACATCTAACCATGACCCCATTTGGACGTCAATAGGACTATGTAACTAGCCTAGAAATCTAGACGCTCATCAGGCTACTATGTAACCTATTTTGGACATTATACAGAGGTCCTGTGGATACTGGACGTCGGGGAAAAAAGACGTCATCTGGCGTTACAATCTGCACCTGAAATTGGACGTCCAAAATAGGTCTCTGCACAGTGGGTGTGCAGGACAATCTGGGCTCTTTGCTTGCTGAGATTTTATGGTGGCGCCGATGAGATTTTCACTGCCCAAAATGATGGAAATAAGCCTCCAGTTGAGGTGTCGTGGGCCTAATGAGATCTGAGGTGCGGTGGGCCTAATGAGATCTCCGTAATAAGGGAGAGGTGATGGTGGAGGCTGGTGGGGGATGTGTTAGAGCTGGGTGAGGTGCTGTGCTATTGAACACTGAGATGTTTCAACATGGAGGCTTCCGTTAAAGGGGCTGTGTGTAGGATTTCTAGTTTTAAACCTTCAAAAATAGGCAAATAGATAATGAAAGACAAATAGCAACAGAATGTGAGAAAAAAAAAAGTTTTGACATAATGTCAAAAACAACTATGCTCTGTGTTGCCCTGATATCCACTAAAGTTGGTATGCTAACCAGCTAGCGACGGACCTTTTTCTCTCATAACCACTTTGTCTATTAAGGGGAGCTGTGTTGTACACACGCAAACCAATTGATGGATTCTGCCACCATGGGGGTAATGGTGCGTTCAAGACCATTTCAATTCTGCACATGCATGTGGCCCAGGGACAATACACTTCAATATTTGTATGGGTATGTTCACTGGGTGTGTACGGGTGTGTTCACATCTACTTTCTGTAAACTGAAAAAATGAGACTAAAAAATAATGGTTAAATCAAAGACCGTTGTGTAGAATACTGTGTGTAATATCAGAAGCGTCTGTCTTGCAGATGCAGTAGCCCGCTGGTCCGACTGAAAAACAGCCCACTAGCCACAGTGCTCAGTCTAGCACACTCCATAACATCCATCAGTACCCTTTACATGCCTGCCCTTCCTGGGCCAGCAGCTATTTGTCTAAGGCGCACAGCAAACTGGGTAATACATTTAATGGCTTTCTGCACCTGTCTGGGGCATTGGCCAATGGACACCATGACCTCCAGCGCATTCTTTCTGCACATCCTGGTTACTCATCCCATAAACTACATTATAAGCATCCCATAATAAGCCCTCTGGGAGAGGTGTGCGGGGAGGGGGGGAGTGGCGGAACGGTAACGGATGAGGCGAGCCCTCTTCTGTAGGAACAGAGGTGAGTTGAGAAGAGATGTGGGAAAGGTGTAGCTCATTACGAGGCAGAACATGACCTGAAATGGGATCTTAAAAATGACACCGTCACAGGGTGGCAGGGTTACATCGGCCAGTCGACCAATCAGCACAGGCCGGCAGGGTTACGTTGGCCAGTCGACCAATCAGCACAGGCTTAAATTACACGCACGTGATTAATTACGGAGGTGGTGGGATAGAGCGGAGGTGGTGTACTCGAGGGTAAATAATGCCCTGTGCAGAGGGAGCAGATGTGTGTGTCTGTTAGACTGTGTTTCCTGCTTCCTGCTTACTGGAGTGTGAGAGAGGAGGTTCAATAAGAGGAGAGGAACAAAGGAACAGTGCAAGAACATCATCAATGTCATTAATGGCAGGGTAAGAGAGGAAGAACATCATCAATGTCATTAATGGCAGGGTAAGAGAGGAAGAACATCATCAATGTCATTAATGGCAGGGTAAGAGAGGAAGAACATCATCAATGCCATTTTCTATATGTGTATGTCATGTGTACATTTAATGCAAGAACATCATCAGTGTCATTTCCTGTATAAACAGGAACACAACACAATGTGTACGTTTAATGACAGGGTAAGAGAGAAAGAACAGGATGGAGAGAGGAAGACGACAGGAAGACGTAATCAAAGCTCAGCTTTAACCCTCTATGACGTAATGTCAGTCCCAAACAAAGCGTGTCGCGTCCTTGGGATTCTTAGGGCCCCAACATACCAACCCGATGGCCGATCGTTGTCAGAAAATGCAGTCGGACTGAGTCGGCTCCCGTCTCCCCAGGATAGTCAAAAAAGTGCATTGGAACACTCCAAAACGACTGCCGACTTGAGTGTACGTTCTGCGCTTGTGCGAGACGTAATAAGTCTCCATAACAGCAGGCGGCGCTAAAACATTGTCTAGTTACCAAGATGAACTTCTCTGATTAAGCAATAAGAAAATATAAATATATATTGTGTACTATTTTATTGTCATTGCTTGTGTGTGATGCCAATGAAACACTCTTTCGGACACAGAATAAATAATTTATTTTTGCCTGTTTGCTAGCTATTAGCTAACGTTAGCACAGTAAACGGAAAGTGAATGGGAATGGCTAGTGATGTTCGCTAGCTAGGTAGCAGCTAAGGACTTTGGTTAAACTTACATCACCCATCTCTGGGTCTGAAGCATTACATTACATTACATTACATTTAGCAGACACTTCTTGACCAAAGTGACTTACGTCTCCGGAGCAACTTGGGGTTAAGTGCTTTGGTCAAGGGCACAGCGGTGGAAGCTGGGAATTGAACTGACAACTTTCAGGCTACTGCACGCTAGACCAGCTCCTTAGCCACTACACTACCACCACCCCCACCCAAAGCCTTTGAGAACCAATCAGATTGGTCATTGAGTCCGGCCACCCGATTCGTCAAATCGGGCAAAATAAACACTGATGGCTCCTCCGACTGACGACGGCACACCAGATTGTACGACAACGTCCGACGGCCTAAGTACCACTTCCTACAAGTCAGAAGCACCATCTTTTCGGTCCTTGGGTCCTGGCCTTGCCATAATCACTAAAGATCCAACTCGAATCGTTTCATGACAGTCAAATATTTTATTGATGTTTTTTGTCCCCACCCTGTGGTACAGACAATACCCTGTGGTACAAACATTTTGTTCCCACAATACCCTGTGTTATGCACATTTTGTCAAAACGATGGGTAGAGCCTGTGACTTTGTAATTGCTGCAATAGCTGAGATGTACAAAACTACCAAATATGTACTCAACACTCTTATTAGACTGTTAAGTACATATCTGACCTTGACTTTTATGTGCTGCTGCAGGATAGGCTGCTGTTTAAACAACAAAAGAGCTAAATAGCAAGACCGAAACAAAGATGAAAAAAGGAGAGGTTTCATGTAAACAGTAGATTAGGGGAAGGTAGATGTCACAGGCCTGATTTCAACAAAGTCAACACAGACTTTTCCTGAGCAGGGTGACTGAATGACGGGCTCCAACTCAAGCCATAGTTGTTGTTTTACCTGCAGATTTGATCCAAACCAAATGGACAATGTGACTCTTGTTTTCTAGCAACCAAGAACAGTAGAAGAACATTAGCAATAGGCCTAATCTCAATGGATGTTTCAGAGACCCGGGAACTCAGAGAGGCTCTTTGGTTTTATGTGCAAATTAATGAACTGGCATCTGTAACCAGTGAGTGTATAATATAATCAAACAGCTGCACAATCACAAATGATGCTCAGTACCCGAACGCTAGACACGCACTCAGGCGACCTCATCTACACTACATACAGCACAGAGCTGCATGTTGGCATTTAGCACTTATTTCTCTGCCGGCCGGCTAATTATAGGCCTGTTTCATTACCATCTGGGTGTAGAATGGCCACAGTGGTGAGTCCACTAGGATGCGTCTCTGTGTCCATTGGGCCTTGCCAGATTCTGACCCGGCCACCGTAGCATTCCACAAACAGGGCCTAATTGTGTGTATTCCCAGCAGGCCTCTGTCACCTCGATCTTTTGAACTCTCCCCTTCGCTTGACACCTGGAAGTGGGCTTTAATGAAACGTATCCTCTCTGCTTTGGTGACTGAGTGTTTCAGGTATGTGTCACACATCCCCCTCACGCGCTTGGTGTAGCATTGCATGTGTCACGGTGGTCCCACTCTGACTGCAGGGAGGGGGGGGGGGGGGGAGGCATGCGCAGCATTTTAGGCATGTTGTGAGATCCTCGTGAGGTGATTCTGCATAACAACTCTCTCGCCACAGCTCCTGGCGTGATACACAACTATAGAGGCTCCTGCACGAGCTGGCGTGATACACAACTGTAGAGGCTCCTGACGCTATCTGGCGTGATACACGACTCTAGAGGCTGTGCCTCTTTATTTTCAACGATCTCCTGCATGGGGAGCTGAGCAGCACATAGCACAACCTTACAACCTTCCACAGTCTCTTCCCTGGCTGCCTGCCATCACCACTAGCACCAGGGGCTCGGGTCTTATCTGGGAGGGGGGGGGGGGGGGTCGAGTCCTATCTGGGGGGGGCAGAGTGTGAGTGAGGTAGCTGGGTGGGTGTTGAGCGGTACACAGCCTACCGTTGGGACCAGGCTGCACATCCCTGGCACCAATCACCTTCTCCCGATGACTCAGGCGAAGATTAGCTGACTGGAGCTACCGCCATCATGAGCGCCAGCGTCACAGCCCTTCTTTATAAAACAGAGATATGCTATGACGCACAGAAACGCTGCCCTGTGCTTTGTTGACGCACAGACAAGGACAGACAGGGGTCAAAGAGCCACGTATAAAGACATTAAAAAACAGCAGTATCTGTCTTCCGTCCCATTTACCCTTGCAGTCCATAGATCTATACCTTACACAATCGGACAATGTCACCTCGATGCCCTGTTAGCCACGCTCATTGATTTTCAAACTGCTCTGATTTCAGCGCTTTGGTAAACAGACATAATGGTAAGTGGTCATTCTTTCAGTCCTCTCTCTCTCTACTCTACTGACAGCAAGAGTCCTTGTGCTCCATGGTGGCAGCCATGTTCATTAAGCATGTCCTCCCAGAGGCCCCCCTGCCTTTCTCCCCTCCTCACAAAGGAGGCCCCAGTTACTGGAGCAGCTAATGGGCATTAAGAAGCATGGGGCTGGGGGGGTGCTGCCGATCACGTGGAAGGAAGGATTAGGGCAGCAAAGGGTCAGAAAATACATACAAATCTGACCAAGAGTTCAAACATGCACCAAAAATGGAAAATGAACAAAAAAGTAGGGGTATACTGTTGGGGTATATCTATGTGGTATCCTGATTATTACTAATGAAAAGATTTACATTTTGCCACTGAAATAACACACAGGAAAAGGGTGTGGATCCTGATTACAGTCTAACTACAGAAAATAGTCCACAATCTTTAGGTTGGCTTGGTGCATTAGCTGTTTGCAGGATCAGAGAAAGTGTCAACACACTGATTTAGGCTGCCTAGCATTACCAGCAACACAGGGATTACAGGCACAGAATTAACCAGGCATGCTGCACAGTCTCAGGCTACAACAAGGAATCCAACCTGTGAAGAGCTCTAAAACCCCCCTTAGCTGTTCTAAAATCAGTGTAACCTACGGACTCGAGTGGCTTATTGCTTTTCTACGGTTATTACATGGCAAGATTTCCTAAAATAAAAGCATAGCATCGAGAAATGTAACAATGCATTTATAGATAATCAAGAAAAATTCTTCCGCCAAGAAAAATATTTCCTTTATCAGAATGGTTGCCAAGCAACTTCGAGACGCAGCTACTCTAGGTATTACTAGCACAGTAATATAGAACGAAATGCGGTCAAGGTGTATCTTTGTGCTGGATTTACAACGGCATCGAGCACAATTCAGCCAATCATAATCAAGGACCGGAACTATCCGTTTTAGAAATCAGCTTAGCAGATGGCCTTTAACGACACTTCTCTCTAGGGTCACTAAGTCCACATCTCCATTTCTCCTTTTTCTGACCCATTTAAGTTTCTCTTCATTATTTGAAGTCTGCTTTTGCTGAGTAGAGACTCTCAACAATAAGCTGAAGAGGATCGAGTGTAGCTCCATCTCTAACAAGCCTAATGAGACCACCAAACAAAAAAGAAACCTAACCATGCTAAGAGCATGAAAACACAGACTACATTAACGAGTGCCGGCCGCATTATGCCCCTGTACTGGTCATTAGGAGATCCGCAGCCACAAAATAAATGAGGCTCATAATGAAGAAACCACAGAGTATCCATGGGCAACGGTGGCGCTGGCATCACAGGGCAATGTCGGGATGCCTTTTTCAGAACATCGGCTTCCCCGCCACGACTCCCGCGTTGGCTGGGCCTGCCAACCCTCTTGGATTACTTTCATGATTTAGAGACTTATTTCTGCTGATGATGTTTTTTTTCCCTCAGTAATCAGCAATTCAGAGGCAGCAAGTTCCAGAGAGATACTCCATCACCCGCTGAGAACAACAAGACAGGTTTTTCAAAATACTGATGATGGCCACGGCCACGCAATAAAAGAAGTTAATGGTTTCATGTTGATTAAAATGATAAATTATCATTTTAAAGCTTTTTGGGGAAACCCTTAAGTGTTATTCTTCAGGTGTATTCAAAGACAAGTTTGTGTTAGCCAACCAGGCAGAGTCTCCAATATGCCTGTACAGCTTTAAGCCAGCCAAGTTCATCCAGTACATTTCCTCATTATTCTAACTTGAAAAGAGGAACTGACTTCATTCTCACGGGTCTTCTTAGGACTCTTCTCAGGGCCCTTGCGCAACCATCTCTGGCTCCCTGACTGCAGTCTGATGACTGAGGCATCGGGAAGTTATATTAGGAAATCGAGTGGCCCTGCCCTGGCTGGTATAGCCTAGACACATGCCATTCCAACCATGTATCGATTACAGCCTTGGCCTAAACAGATGCCCAAAGTCACAGTGTCCCTTTGCAGTCATCATCAACAGGCCTTGGCTGCTGTGAGGACCTCAAACCACATCCTGTGCAGCATGGGGCATGAAAAGGGTCCAGTTACTGCCCGGTGGCTCTGAGAGATGTTTTGAAATGTTAGTTGGTTAACGCAGGTTAGACTAATGACATTATATAGACAGACTCTGCGTTCGTCTGCTAAATGTAATCCAATATCATTTGGCTGCAATGTTGTCTAATGGAGTGAGGCAAGCTCCGTTCACAGAAGCGCAGTGATACACATTTAATGTTAGTCAGTGATGCTGTCATAAGGGAGGTCCGAGGTGGGTAAGGTGTTGCCTTTCTCTGTAAATACTACTAACACCAGCTAAGCTGAAATAGGACTATATGGTAGGACCTTCCAGAACACGGATTTGCTTTGGAGAGTAAAGTTGCACTGACCTTAAGTTTTATGAAAGCCCTAAACTGACCTAAAGTGTCTCTTAAGTTAGGCAGCAGATGATTTGGCCATCTGAGAGTGATCTGTCTTGGCACATGCGGAGGTGTCAGGCTGGGCTAAAATGACGACTTTATTATTCAGACTTTATCTTTAGCAGCTTAAAAACACATATCAAAACTCATAGCTCAAAGAAACTACTGGGAGCACACTCGAGAGCTGCCACTGAACCTGAGTGACAACTGCATTGGCCTTAAACAACCTCCCCTTCCCTTCTCTCTCTCTCTTTCTCTCTCTCTCTCTCCCTCTCTCTCCCCCCCCCATCTCTCTCTCTGAATGAAAAGCGTCGTTCTCTCATCCTGTCTCTGTTTATCTCTGCTATCTGTCCTCTCCTGTGCGCCTCGGGAAAGAACAAAAATCCTCCATGGCACATTGTGTTAGTTAAGATGGAGAGATGAACAGAAGCACATTACTTATCTCCCATCCCATCCCATGGCATGGCACCCCCTCCCGTTCCCATGCCCCCCCCCCCCCAGCCCTCTTTTGGCCTGCTCCTGCTCACCACCAGTTCTCTGGCCACCACCAATTGAGTCTGTTTCTCACTGGACAGATCACTGGACAGATCCATTGCGGACAAAGCGAGAGGGCGAGGGATGAGTGCCAAGCTGATGCCTGGACACAGGGTAGTCAGTGACATATAAGAACATGACATTCTCCAGAGAAAGTGTCCAGTAGATGGCCCTTACACACACCCAACAAAAGAAAGAAGTGTTTGCTTTGCATTAAAGGGGGTAAATGTGAATTACATAGGAAACATATGTGAGTGGGTCACGAGCAGTAAATACACACTCTCCAACTGGGGTTCACTCCAACTGGGGTTTAGTCTGCAGTAAACACACACTCCAACTGGGGTTAAGTCTGCTACAGTAAACACACACTCCAACTGGGGTTTAGTCTGCAGTAAAGACACACTCCAACTGGGGTTTAGTCTGCAGTAAACACACACTCCAACTGGAGGTTTAGTCTACTACTGGAGGTTTAGTCTAATTAAGCTGCAGGACAGCTTTCTGCACCATTCCATGGCTGCCATGATAAACGAGGTTATTTTAGCCTCATTTCATTCTCCCTCTGTCAATTATGTGGAGGATTTCCTTTGCCAATTATGTACAAGTTCAAAGTCTTTCACCAGCCTCAGAGCCCAGCTGGCTGCACTTGCCACTGGTATCATTAAATCATGAGGAATTCCTTTGTGCATAAATTGTGTCAAAAATCCACATTTTTCCCCTCTGATAACAGTGCTAGCTCCAGAATAAAGTACCCAGTGCATGTTATTTTCAGATGACTTTGGTACCAGCACAACACCCCTAGACTCTGTTGTTTCTTACATTTAGTTGTTTCTTACATTTAAGTGTGCCAGGACAGAGTTCACTCCGTGTCAGAGAGAGCCACTGTGTTTCTATCATGATGAAAGACACAGTTGGGGATTTGGGTCAACCACCATGCTGTCAGTGTGTGATCAGGGGCCAGGGGCTGGGTCATATGAAGGCCTGGGTAAGAGGTATGGCCAGCCTTCATTACCAAAGCTCCAGCGATCCACTGGGGCCAGGGGAGAGATCTGGCTGCTCCAGAGAGCACCAGTGGGGCCAAAAGAGAGATCTGGCTGCTCCAGAGAGCACCAGTGGGGGCAAAAGAGAGATCTGGCTGCCCCAGAGAGCACCAGTGGGGCCAAAAGAGAGATCTTGGCTGCTCCAGAGAGCACCAGTGGGGCCAAAAGAGAGATCTGGCTGCTCCAGAGAGCACATGAGGGGCCAAAGGAGAGATGAAAGCACTTTACCAATGCCCTACCTTTGGGTCTCCGCACTGTAGTCTTACAGAGACCACATCACCATATCAGCATATGGCCTTTTACATCACAGATACAAGACCAGCCTTCACTCCCAGGGCTCTGGGTTGTCTGCTTGGTGACCATGTTTTAACCCTCTCACCTTTGATGACCAACTGAGAACCAGGCTTCTGCCTCACGGTCTCCTACATGCATAGACAACATATAATTGTGTGTGTATGGATAGCCTACTTGCATATCTCACCCAATGGCAGTCCTGAACAATGTTTAACATGTTGCACATCATTGCAGCCGAAAAAAACACACAGCCAAAATATGATCACATCACAGAAACCTCATTTGAATGACTCATAACCAAGTCTGGGATGCTCCAAATTCCATATCATACAAAATACTCTCTGAAACCCTTAACATGTTAATAGCATTGCGCATTATTATCAGCTGGATTACATGTCATGAGAGGCGTCAATATCCAATTGAAAAGCAGGTGTGGCACATTTGCTGATCGAGGGGCGAGGGACTTCGGTGGAGGGACAAACGCCTTATCACAATCTATGCTGCTACTTCAGCCAGCGCTACGTTCCCTGACATAGGATAGCATCGGGGCGGTGCCGAGGAGTTTGTAATTGTCAGTAAAAATACATTATACCACCATTCCTCGAACTGGCAGGCAGCGCAGTACGTTTCCCTGAGCAGCGTCAACATGCTTATCTGAAAGGAGATGCTATGATGCCTGCCCGTATGCAACACATGTGGCGCATATGAAGGTCGTGGAAACATTTTTATTTTATAAATGTGATTTTGTCCGATTTAGGGTAGTCTATACAACGGCCTAGGATGATGCTGGTAATGAACTCGTCACGTTACACTAAGGCCATACCGCTCAAGGTATTCGAGTCAATAATAATGTATTTGTGCAATTTATGGTACAAATAGTGCATCTCTGGAACATGGGCCCTATAGCTCACCGTCAAATGTGTGTCGTTAACCGCTCATCATATGCTTCCATTATAGGTACGCACTTGTTTCAGCAGCAGCCTACCTCACAACACACTAGCCTAATATTCATCAAAAACGATGGTAACCCCTCAACGATATCAATTATTCCTGTTTACAAGCATTCATGGAGTCAAACACGTTGGAAAGGTGTAGACGACTTACCCAAAACACGAAGGAATAGACGATCAGGAGCGTTTTGAGGCAGGTTATTACTGGTTTGGTCTCCATTCTCCTTGATGCCATACTACAGTAAAGCGAAGCGCAGAATTTTCCCTGGAGTTGCGTTGCTGTGATTCTCCGCTGGGCTTCGTTCGCCGATCCGCTGCAGTCTCTCACAGCGCAGTTGCTCTCCGTTTTCTAGCCAATGAAAGCACGCACAGAAATGCAATCCTGCCTCCTGACAACGCCCTCTGTTGGATGTAATACGTCAGGCCAACCTTGCACATGGATCAGTTAATCACAATATTAAACAAAGTTTTCACAGTTTAACAAATACTGGGAGCTATGACCAAATACGTATAATTGATACTGAATAATCTAAAAGGCATGCTATGGTTGATAGATCATTAGTCTAAGAGGTAAGCTGTTTGAGTGAACTGGGCCTAATTCACCCAGCACTCTAAATCTATACATCAGACATCCCACTTTCTAACCTGGGGTTACAGCCAATGTGGGTCATTTATTAACCTGTGTTTGTGTTGCTTTATGTTTATACCAGAATGCTGTGTGCAGGCTATACCATGCTGGCAATAGATTATCTTGATGGATAGTCCAGTTCAGTTACTCCCTAAAATGTTGCTTCCTTGAATGTTATTCAGAAGGAACCAGAGGGATATCTGCAACTTCCACATACCTAAGCTCATGTGCTTGCTATCTGACTGTGAAAACAGTTCACAGGCCAGCAACATAATTTGCACGTTGGTGCTCTAAATATGAGTCTGGAAATTCGCAATCTATTGTGAAGCCTGTGGGGAGAGGTAGCAGCTCTTTGCAATCAAAGGGTAAAGGTGAGAGACCTTGTCTCTAGTTCTTACTTCTTCCGTGTGCATCTTAAAGGATCACACTGGATCAGATGGGAGCTGGCCTGCTTATTTTGCCCTTCATTTAACTTAATTGCTGAGAGATGTTAGGAATGGTGAATCAATCCCAAAATCGGCCAGAAAAAAAACTGATATATGGAAGTTGGAAATGATTGTAGCCACTGCTTGAGGAACATGAGTATCCCTTTTTTGCTTTTTTTTCCCCACAAAATGGCTTTTCACTTGATACGTAACTTTCCTACTGAAATTTATTTTAATTTTCTGTAACTCATGAACATATTCAAAGGACATTTGTGACAGGATGTCTTGGCCATATTCAGTGAATACATCCATATTGTGCCTAAGCCACAAGCCTTTGCATCAGGTGTTTACAGATACATCAGTAACTGCTATCCCAAACATTTGTATTAGATATTTAGCAAATATGTTCAAGGTATAAAATCCTGATATTTTAAGGGTCACATCACATCACATATATGAAAATGATTAGCAACAAGCCAGTCTTTATTGTTACAGGTCAGCTGAGTTAAAAGGGCAGGCGCCACTTGACCTGCAATCCTCTCTGGCAATATGAAGGCTAGAACACAATACATGTAAAGTATGAGGAAACCCATTAAATATAGAATAAAGACCCCATTATTCAGCACCCAATGCAAGTGCATGACCTTGAATTACAGTAAACAAGTGGAATATGGAAGCGGAGCTGTGGCTTTCATAAATCAGTAAAAGCAGAATATGTGATGAATTTTGTGGCTAGAATAGATAAATAATGCTCCCAAACCATATGTTATGCCTGGAAAACGTATTCAAGGTTAAGGAAAATCTCATATGTGGCCAACTGAACATAATGTAGGCCTAATATGGTGGGGCAGGTTAAAGGTGAGGTCCACCATCCTGATGACAGATGTTGTGATTTGAACACAACAAAGCAATTAATTGAATCTGGCATTGGATTGGTTCAGACTACAGCTCCTTTAATAGTCCTGAAAGTCCCTGTAAACCAAAAATAAATGTGTTTTGAGTTTGTCGGGGGGTGTAATCAACCATTCCCAAAATGGGTGTAATCATATATATATATATATATATATATATATATATATATATATATATATATATATATATACAACCATTCAGAAAAATGTAAGTATATAAAACATCAACAAGTATGTTGAAATTTGAGCGGTAGTTATGACTGCTGCCAGGTCTAGCATCATATAGTTTTTTTCAACTCTTTTCTTTAATTTTTCCGCTATTGATTTTTGGTCTGCGATTCCTGGGACACACCCCCCGGGGCCTGGGGCACTTGGATGGAATAGAAGCTTTTGGTCCCCAGGGACCACTCCCTCTCAGCACATATCACCCTGAAAGCCGGAGACCTAAAGTAGCTTCCGCTGAATAACTCGCCAACTGTTGCACCCAAGAGGTATGTTGGTCTCAAGAATGTGCACAAAGTGAAGAGTCTGGTCACTCATGATTGTGAAACCTTACCAACACTGCCATGGTGACGGGCGTAGACACAGCGTTAACTTTGAAATCATTTGTCCAGCCGAACCAATCACATTGATCAGGGCCAATCACATTCCCGTTACTTCCATCTTCGCCTAAACTTTCCAAACCGACCATAAACAGCATCGTCAGTTAGGAAACTGCGGAAAATGTGAGCCTGCCTTTACTGTACATAAATTTGCTCATTCTTCCAACTGCAATTTTTGATTGTTTACCACAGCCACTTTCAATTTTAAAACTAGTGTCATCCCCTCTCGTCGCTGACTGGTAATCTGCCGACTGATGTGAATCCCATACGCAAAAAATATATATTTTAAATATATTTTCATAATATATTTTGAAATGTAAATATTCTAAATTGGCACAAAATATATATCTTTGACACTTAAAAATATATTTCAATATCATTTATATATATATGTATAATAATAATAATAATAATAATAATAATAATAAGCTTTATTTGTATAGCACCTTTCATACACAGAATACAGCTCAAAGTGCTTTACATTTGAAGCATGTAACACAATAATAGTCAGTCAGTCATTATCAATCACTTTTCTTCATTGTTAGGGGCCGTTTATGATCCACTCAGCAACATATCAAAAATATAGAAAATGACATGTCATAAGACTGGCAGCCTTAACACTCTTACCCCCCACAAGCACGCCATATGGCAACTGTGGCAAGGAAAAACTCCCATATTCCAGGAAGAAACCTTGAGCAGAACCTGACTTAATAGGGGGAGCCCATCTGCTTCTGGCTGGCTGCGCCCTCCAATAGCAGCAGATGTAGAATAATCTGAAAAAGTAGTCTACAGGATAAGATGAGTTAACTAAAAGCTTTCCTGTACAGGTATGTTTTCAGATCTTTTTAAAAAATATTTACTGAACTCGCCTGCTTGATGTACAGAGGCAGGGTGTTCCATAGTTTGGGGATAATGGATAAAAGCAGCTTCTCCACTTTGTTTGTGGAGCACTTTGAGTACGATTAAAAGATTAGAATTGGATGATCTAAGTTTTCTTTGTGGTTGATAAGATATTAAAAGCTCAGAGATATATGAAGGTGCTATGCCATTCAGAGCTTTGTAAGTAATTAACATAACCTTCAAATCAATTCTATAGGAAATAGGGAGCCAGTGCAGTTCAGCCAACACAGGGGTGATGTGTTCTCTCTTCTTAGTCTTAGTTAAAAGTCTATCCGCAGAGTTCTGTATGAGTGCCAATTTCTTTAGATGTTTTTTGGGAAGACCAGTGAAAAGTGCATTGCAGTAGTCTAACCTGCTAGTGATAAAGACGTGAATTAGTTTTTCTGCATCTTGTTGAGTTAAAAAGGGCCGCACTTTGGCAATGTTTCTCAAGTGGAAATAGGCTGTCTGAGTAACTTCTAAATTTATGGAGTCTATAAGAGCTATGAACTGCTGTTCTGCTCTAATGTCCAAGAGTCGTGATTTGATTGCAATTTCGGGATGAATTTTTGGAGTATGTAGTACTACATTAAAAGATACACAATAATGATCAGACATATTTATATAATTTACTGATAAGTCTGTGACTTCTATCCCTCTAGAAATGACTAGATCGAGGGTGTTGCCAAGGTTGTGGGTGGGTCCTGTAACATGCTGCTTTAGCTCTAAACTGTCCAACACATTAAGGAACTTACTGGCTTTAGCATCAGTTGTCTTATTGACATGAATATTAAAGTCGCCATTTACAATTATCAGATCATAGCTAGTGATGATGAGCGACATAAGTTCAGAAAACTGGTCGAGAAAGCCAGTCCATAGTTTAGGAGGGCGGTATAAGGTTAATAGAAGTACAGCTGGGTCAGCCTTCAGAGTGAGGGCAATATACTCAAAGGAAGCGAATTCGCCAAAGTTGACTCTAGTGCAACTATATTTGTTTGAGAGAATGGAGGCAATTCCACCACCTCGTTTGCCTTGTCTAATTGAGTGGAAGAAATTATAATTTGGGGGACAAGTTTCAACAAGAACAGCTTCGCTGTCTGAAGTCAGCCAGGTTTCAACAAGAAACAGAAAATCCATTTTTTTCCACTAATAAAAAGGTTTTGGTAGTAAGTGCACCTATATTTAGTAAATCCTGCTTCGCACTGTTGCCAACTATTTCAAATGGAAAGTAGCTAAAGCCAGCTCCAAAAGTCGCTAAATGTCGCTAGATGACGTCACGCACTAATTTGCATATCAACTACGTCACCAGGTCGTGACCCCCCCCCCCCCCCCAAAAAAAAAAAAACAACCTTGATGGCCCTTTAATTCCCCTTTACACCTGTTTGCTTTTCTCCTAGGCCTACTCAAATATGCAATTTTAAGAGCCTAATTTAAATATATTTAATTTAATATACTTGTATATTAGGGTAATTGATACACTTTACACTTCTGTACATCTTGTCATAGGCTACACCAGAATGAGCATTAAGTGGCTGAAAATCAGTCATTTCCAACCTATTCCCAACTGCTGCATTTGCTTTGCACATTGAAGTCTGATTATAACTTCACCATAGGCTACACAATTTAACCTTGACAATGGCTATATTTTGGATTTATTTAGTTAATGTCACTCGGACAGACCGACAGAATTGTTTTTCCCTCAGCCGACAGTCTGTCCTGCATTGACAACATTGAGGCTACATAGCCTAAATGAATGCTTTAGGTTTTTCTAACTTGTATGCTCGATTTTGAACTATCTGCTTGTGAATGAAGTTGTAGCCTACTTTCCTTTGTTGAACGGTGCTGGAAAGCGTGTCCCTGTTTCCCTGTCATCATTGCTCTCGTCTCATTGACTCTGGTTGTAATCTCACCTGAAGTTGCTGCACCTTCCAATAACGTTGTCTGAGCCAGGGATGGATTACTGCACGGGCCTACCGGGCCCAAGTCCAGGGGCCCAAGAGGTCAGGGGGCCCTGAAGCCCAAGCCTTTGCATGGAATCATTGCCTCAATATCAACAAATCAAGATGTAGGCTATGAATCTGATTGAATGTAGTATTGGCCATCCCCAAAATGCACCAGAATACAGGAAATCACATCAAACAAATAAAAAAAAATCTGGGGGAGGACCCCCAAACCCACCCTCCCACATATACGACAATTAGTGGGGAGCCCTTAATACATCTGGGCCCAGGGGCCCGAAAGTTCATAATCCGTCCATGGTCTGAGCTGTTAGATCTATAGAACATCTACTTGTTGTGTAATAGGCCTAGCATAGGGCCTACCTTATATAGCTTATAGTTTAACAGTCACGCTTTTGTCATAACTCCCTCTAAGCATTTTTGCATTTAGAATAGCTCTGAAACCGGGGTGCGAACGTCGCAGAGGGGGCGGGGCGCCAGTGCGTGGATATCTCAATCGCAAAATTAAACAATATTTCTATCGGGCGCCTACCATGGACTAGGCTGGGTGAACCCAGCCTGATCTGCCGGCGATTTCTTTTTCGATTTTTTAAAAGATTGAGCTTGGTCTGGCGAAAGCCAGACTAACCATGGACCTCACAGTTGCAAAATGCAAGGGAACATGAATCAGCCTATATTTGCACAAACAATAACGGACAGCAGCTCTTCAACTTGGTTAAAATGTGTATCTAGAGACGCATTTCATGAAGGCCCTTTTGGACATGTCAGTTATTTGCACCACTGGGTAAAACTGCATTTTGTTTTAGACTACTGGTATTTAATTTGTGCATTGACATATGAACTAGATGACTAAACTCTTGCATATGTAGAAGAAGAAACATTCACAAAAATCCATGACATGACCTCTCTTCTTGATAGCTGTTGGATCTGCATGGATCTGACAGGGATTGTTTTGTTTAATAATTAATTAATAAATAAATAAATAAATAAATAAATAATGCTGCTACCTTCTGCTTTCCCCAAATACAATGTAGCCTACAGGTGTACCTTTCATCAGTCCAGTTGCAATGGATGGACTGTGATGAACTGCCCTACTTGTGATTGTTTAGAGATTTTAAAGGTTTTATAACAAGCATACACAAACGTTTCAAGAGTGAGGGATGGAGTAGAAGATGGAGACAAATTGATTAATGTGATTTATTTTCGCGGAATGGATGTAGGCTACAGGACTGAGCGGCGGTCATATTTTGTACCGCTATGTGGTACATCCAGTTTTTCATGATTTTTTTCTGGGTTACTTGTGGACACATTTTCTTCTCTCTCTCTCTCTCTGAGACGAAATGCACACACCCACTCATTCACTTTTAAACACATGCACGCAAACAGACATGCAGTCAGGCATTGTAGTCTAAAAATCGTGATGCGTTATATGACGGCCACAAACATAGCAGAAGTGTACCCTAATTGTTCGATGTCATTCTCATCCGTTCTTTTACTGTCTATGCTCTCATCCCACTAAACGCATGCACAGTTGCGGGGTTCATGGTTGCCGTATGGTTGCCACCAAAGATTCTAGAGCGGAGAATCTTTGGTTGCCACAGGCGAAGTTATGTTTACTTCCGGGTTGCCTCCCCGACCAAAACAGTGCGCGGCTGCCCATTATTTTTTACGCAGGGTGGCAAGAGGAGTTACTCACAGCGACCTATTCTATATAAGCTGATTAACGGCAGCCTGGAGAATGGCCGGGGAGACAGAGGACGAAATACCTGGTAATATATTAGCGATATTCACGTAATTTCCCGTTTTGATGTGGTTTGAGCTAATATTTCGCTAACGTTAGCTAACTATTGCAAGCGGAGTAGCTCATTACCAGTTCAGCTAGCCAATTAATAAATTAACTAGGTTGAGACACCAAACTAACAAAAACCAAACCAAAGCCTATCTATCTGTACGGTTGAATTAATATTTTACTCAAGTGTTAGCTATATCTAGTCATAATCGGCTGATAAGGGCCATCAATGACAAGTCTGGATGGTTATTAAATAATGTAATCAATAATGTTGACCATCGTTATTATTTATCAACTGAATAATCCCAAGGACAAAGTTACACTAACGTTAGCCTACTTCCAAGATCGTGTGGTTATCCCTGAAATTTAAAATACCCTTTATTAGTTTGGTAGCCTAATTGATGGAATGTCTTCTCATCTTCAAAATTGGATTTCTTTGTTCTTTGATTTTCTGGACAAGAATCAGGCGCTGTGTTCACCTTCGGGAAAAGTAAATTTTCTGACAACATCCCTAGCAGATTTTGGCTGAAGAATGACACACCCTCCAGAATATGTTGTGGAGATGAGCACACAGCGCTGATCACAGGTGACTTCATGAATCTTTGCACCTTGGATATGGATTTATTATATGATACAGAACGTGTATGGGTTCATTCAAAGATGCTGACATATCCAGACTAGTGCATTCAACATAACTTTGCATGTTTGTTGCCTGACAATTTACACAACATATTTTTTCCTCCTTCCGATTCAGAGAAAGGAAAGCTGTTTATGTTCGGCAGTAATAACTGGGGACAGCTCGGTTTTGGAACCAAGACCACTGTGTCTAAGCCTACTTGTGTGAAAGGTGCGTCTTTAGCCATTCAGTCTCAAAATAGACTATTGTTTTGGTGTCTGTCATTACCAGCTGTTTCTGGACCACTTGTAAAAGACAGCAGTGCACAGCTTTAATGAGCAGTCTGTGAATATAGCCTAAAGCCTGCCAATAACTAATGAAAGATATCAAGTGTGCTCAAGTCTTGTGAGAAGGAGACAAAGATACAGATTTGCTGTTTACCTAATCCCAATCTGGAGGTCCACATAATCTTATATAATCTCCAGAGCCAAAGCAACAGCAATAGGGCACTGCACTGCCCAGTTGGTTGCCAGTTCATATCTGAAGGAGTTTATAATTGTAGTGGTTATTCCAAGGCCACAATGTATTGACACTAGTACTTTATTTGCCTATTCATTCATTCATTCATTCATATACTCACAGAAGCAAACACCTCTTTTGTTTTAGCTTTGAAGACAGAAAAGGTGAAGCTGGCTGCTTGTGGAAGAAACCACACTCTCGTTTACACAAGTGAGTACTCTAAGTTTGGAGCACCTTGCAGACTCATTTGCTCCAGGGAAGCCAAATGTATTTGTCAGTGACATAGCTATTTTGCCAGAAGTGAGTAGCCTATGTTCACATAATGAGTGTTATCTTAAGGGTGTGTGATATATGTTAATATTATTAATTGCTGCTGTAACACCATAATTTCCATTTGAGAATGAATCTATTTATCTATCTATCTATCTATCTATCCATCTATCTATCTATCTAAGTATAAGTATAAGTATACTCTTTTGATCCTGTGAGGGAAATGTGGTCTCTGCATTTATCCCAATCCATGAATTAGTGAAACACACTCAGCACACAGTGAACACACAGTCAGGTGAAGTACACACTAATCCCGGCACAGTGAGCTGCCTGCAACAACAGCGGCTCTCGGGGAGCAGTGAGGGGTTAGGTGCCTTGCTCAAGGGCACTTCAGCTGTGTCTACTGGTCGGGGTTCGAACCGGCATTCCTCCGCTTAGAAGTCCGAAGCGCTAACCAGTAGGCCTCGATCCCCTATCTATCTATCTATCTATCTATCTATCTATCTATCAATCACATTTTGTCAGTGTTCAGTAGGAGGAAGTAGCTAGTGTGCTATTGATATTCAGATGTATTTAGAAGTGATGTATTCTGTGTATATATTCATATTCAGACCATTTACAGGTGAAGTATTCTGTATTTGCTTGTAGCTCAGGGGAACGTCTATGCAACTGGTGGCAACAGTGAGGGGCAGCTTGGCCTTGGGGACTATGATGAAAGAAGTACTTTCCAATTGGTGGACTTCTTTAACAAGCGGGGACCAATCAAAATGCTCGCTGCTGGTTCCAACACCTCAGCCGCTCTCACACGTAAGGTTATCATTTCATATAGATAGATTGTTGTCTGTAACAAAGAGTTGCAGTATATGGAAAATAGTTTGTCCTGTGACCAATTATAACAATACTGTTTTCTTTCTGTGATTGCAGAGAATGGGGTGCTGTATGTGTGGGGCGACAACTCTGAGGGCCAGATTGGTTTGGGAAAAGAAAGCAACGCTGTCAAACCGCAGAAGTTGTCCGTTGGACGTCCTGTTACCTGGGTGGCCTGTGGGTACTACCACTCTGCCTTAGTTACCGGTAGGACTTCTCATTCCTGAATATAATGGCCTCACTGACCCTGAATTTCTTTGTAGAGTTTGTATAAGTTATGCTTTGGTTGCAGAGGTGTTTTTTAAGTAAGCATTAAGAGATATAGTGTGCTTGTATTTTAACTGGTCACTTGTTTTCATGATAAACTGACATTTGCTTGCCTTGCCTGAATATGCGTTCCTGTGCTGTTGGATTACAGAGGATTTAAAAAGAATGCCTCCAGAACCTTAATGATAGCTCATTGATAGCTGGACATGCCCTGCCAGACCTGTAACTCCGCGGACGACCAGGCTTGTGAAACCTCTGTTCTCTGTGAGCTCCCTGGTCACACTGGACTGATTCCTAACAGATCTGTTGCTTGGCATTGCTCTGTGTTTACAGTTGATGGGGAGCTGTTCACTTTCGGGGAGAGGGACAGTGGGAAGTTGGGCCTGCCCACCAACAAGCTGGCCAATCACAGGGTCCCCCAGCTGGTGGAGGGCATCACGGACAGAGTCCTGCAGGTGGCGTGTGGCGGAGGACACACGGTGGCTCTCACAGGTACGAGGCTGCGGCCGATCCCACTCCCAGGTCACCGCGAATAGCAGTCTCCTGAGATCTTATTCACACCATTAATTACACACACACAGTCATACAGTCTCCTGAGCTCTTATTCACACCATTAATTACACACACACACACACACACACACACATTCACACCATTCATTACACACACACACACACACACACACACATTCACACCATTCATTACACACACACACACACACACACACACACACTCACTCACACACACACACACACACACACACACATTCACACCATTCATTACACACACACACACACACACACACACAAATTCACACCATTATTACACAGGGGATTGCTTCTATTTAAAGAAAATCGGTTGTTCACATGGTTTTAGTTTAAGGTGTTTCAGACTAATTTTAGACAAAGCACAATGCACTTGACATTCACTGTAAACAATCCTGTCATCAATCACAGTAGACAAAATGACAAAATGACTATTAACATGGACATCTTGAGTTGTGTTGGCCTGCTGTTTTGCTAGTGAAGACGCTGGTGTACTGTGTTGCAGAGGATTGCCTATACACATTCGGCCTGGGTCAGTTTGGGCAGCTTGGACACGGGACCTTCATCTTCGAGTCACGGTCACCCCGCGCTGTGGACCACTTCCGCAAGGGTCGAGTCCGACATGTTGCATGTGGGGAGAACCACACAGCAGTGATTACAGGTTAGAGACCATTGCATAGAACAAATACGGCAAATCCGCCTGGAGTTGTTTGAAGTAGAAATAAAAAGCTTTACAGTGAGAATCTTTCTTTATGTTTACATTACATTATTTCCTTTAGAGGTCCTACATGGGAAATCATTGCCCTCAGAGGTCAACTTTAAACCTTATGGCGGGGATAACATTAGCCAGCGGCAAGCGGCAGGTTTCCTATTGTTCTCTAAGGTTCGGCAGCGGCGCTAGCGTTGAAGAAGCTGAGCGTTTGAACTTGGTTCAACTTTCAAAGCGCAACGCGAGCATATTAAATTGTCAGTTAAGGCAAACCGTTTGTGTTACCATAGGAACGAGATGGAACTTATTATGGTCTGAGTGTTCTGTTATGCTTGCTGCTGCCGCTTGCCACTGGCTAATGTGATCCCTGCCTAACGGGGTATTTTGGTGGTAAAATCACCCTTTAATTATGACCCCGCCATGAGGACAAGCGGAAAGACTCTATACAGCTCACCGTTTTATTCTTTTATGGCCCTTTTCCTCTATGGTGTCTGGGGTAAAGCCTCTGACTTTTTATATTTCCATGATTGAGGCTGGAGACGCGGTCCAGACGGCCTCAGGTCAGCCCTGGAGTAGGGCAGGGCCAAATTGGATATAAATAAAACCGGAGAAATGTAAAAATAGACCGGTAGCATTTGTTTAGGGTTGCCTAGCAACATAAGTGACTGCTTATTTTTTTGCACAGACCATGCAGTTTGTATGTGGTGTTGTGGACTGTGGCCTTCTGTACACTATTGGAGATAGAATCATATATTGTATGTGGTGTTGTAGACTGTGGCCTTCTGTACACGTTTGGAGACGGTCGTCATGGGAAACTGGGGCTCGGAGAGGAGAACTTCACCAACCAGTTCAAGCCCACACTGTGCCCACGGTTCCTCAAGTACCATGTAGATGCTGTATGTTCCCTCTCGTGCTATTCTCACAATTTCTTTTTTACTAAAACCATAAGACAGTGCGTGAATGTCTAATGTGTGTGTGTGTGTGTGTGTGTGTGTGTTTGTGTTTATGTGATTGGACAGGTTACATGCGGAGGTTGTCACATGCTTGTGTTTGCCAAATCCCGCTCGAAGGCGGATGAGGAAGTGACCTTGGAGGAGGATGATGTGACTGAGGACTTCTGGGAGAAACCCTACACAGAGTTGCTAGGCGACACTGTAGAGTCTGCCACCCTCCAGAGGAGTCTCTCTGCTCGGGTCCGGCGACGAGAAAGGGTAGCGTACCATCTACCATCCGCACTGCCACTGGAGCGTAGCGTAGTATCATCTGCACTCTAACTATAATGATAGTACCCTCCGCACTCTAACTATAATGATAGTACCCTCCGCACTCTAACTATAATGATAGTACCATCTGCACTCTAACTATAACGATAGTACCGTCCGCACTCTTACTATAACCAGTACCGTTCGCACTGTCTGCATTGTTTAAAAAGCCTTTAATCTCACATGGCTATTCAGCTAAAACATGCCTACGCGTTTCAGCATAGCAGCCTTCACCAGGGCAGGTGAAAATGGTTGCCTTTAGGCTGTTCCTTCTCCATCTTAACAGCTGAAACACGTATGCATGTTTTAACTGAATAACCCTCAAGAGTACTTAAGAGTACCAGAGGGACCCCCAGCATCACACCCTAACAGCACTCCTTGTGAATTGTTTGAGGTAGCAAATTTGGCTATGTTGACTCTTTGACTAGGGTTGTAATCATTGACCAGAAACACACTGCAGCACCATGCTTAGTATCTGTAGTGTAAAGTACTAATCATAGAATTTGATTGTGTAGATTTGACGCAAGTAATGCTCAGTTTTGAGACTTACTGTAGTTACCGATAATTTCACATTATTTAACGGTTGTGGAATGATCAGTATTGAACAAAAGAATCCACTGAAAGCCCTATCAGATCATTTTCTACTCTGGGTGTGACACTCAAGACAGAATTGTTCAGAATAGGAGCCTGAAACTACTTGGATATAGAAACCTGGTACTAATTGTTGCTATACATTTGTGATATTTATTAGATAATCCGTGATGTGATTTTCTACTTTCTGACTTTTTGAGTCCCCTGTTGTAGCGGCTCATTCTAAGGTCACTGAAAGTAAATCCCTAAAAAAATGATTTGTTGGTCTTGTTTTTTAACTGGTCATCTTTTAGGAGCGATCTCCTGAGCAGTTTGGGGTGATGTTCCGCACTCTTCCCCCGCTCTCGTCGGCCCACCTCGGCACCACCATCTTACCCGTACCCAGCCAGACACTGCCTCCCAGGCTGCACCCGACGGACCTGCAGGACCGAAATGACCTCAATCGTGGCCGTGCCAAGAAGAGTGGCCTCTCCACCAGAATAGGTAACTTGTGATGAGTGTATTCATTTATGGGGAAATAAATTTATTTGGTAATTTTTTACATGCTGACTAGGCTTGTGATTGTTTCATAATGTTATGATGTTGTTGTTGACAGACAAGTAATTTATTAATCACTCTTATGACTTTTTAATCAAATGTTTTTGCAAGTTGCTTTGGACAAAATGTACACACTTCCAATCTCTATGTTTACTTCAATTACTTCGGCTTATTTTTTTGTTTAAGTGTGTTTCTCCTGATTTGGCAGGAAAAGCGAAAAAGGAGAAGTCCAAAGGCAAGAAAAGTTCCCCAGCGGACGCTGGAGACGACAGTGAGAGTGTGAAAGATTTGGGCGAAACCACAGACATACTAAATGTTGTAAGTGGTGAACATCGTAACATCCCTCAGATATCAAGACAGTTGTTTTCTAACACAGACATACTAAATGTTGTAAGTGGAGAACATCTTAACATCCCTCTGATATCAAGACAGTTAAGAGATGTCTGAAAAGCTTACTTCACTGTTGCACGCTTGCATTATATGAAGAAAAAATATTTCATGTTCAGCAGCAACAAAGACATGAATGATTACTGCACTGACATTATCATATAGTATGATGAAATGAAAATATCATGTGGTACCGTGCCTAGTCTCATGTAAATATGTGCTTTTGTGGGTTCATTTCACCTTGCTCTTAGATGTCAGTCAAGTGAAAAGTAGTTGTGTTAGCAGGAATGGCAGCAGGATGCCTGTTATCTCTTGTCTTGTCCTTACAGACTCATATGATGAAGATGGATCCCAGTGATCAGTCGCTGACGTTGTCTCCAGTGCATAAGGTAGGACATGCCACTGAAACGTCAATTATTGGGTCACCACTTGGGTTTGTTTGTTGAGAGATAGGTCACAATTCTAAATTAAGATAACTCATGAATTAAAGATAGAACAAGTCTGAAAAAAGAAAAAAATCAAAACAAACCGCAATAACTATGACATGTACATAATTTGACAAGTGACTGATGACGGATGCAGAATGAATGAACCCTTTTGCCTTTGACCCTCCCCTGACCCTTTAACCTTTGACCCTCCCCCGACCCTTTAGCCTTTGACCCTCCCCTGACCCTTTGACTCTTTCCTGACCCTTAGCCTTTGACCCTCCCCTGACCCTTTAGCCTTTGACCCTCCCCTGACCCTTTAGCCTTTGACCTTCCCCTGACCCTTTAACCTTTGACCCTCCTCTGACCCTTAAACCTTTGACCCTCCCCTGAACCTTTAGCCTTTGATTCTTTCTTTCTTTCTCCAACATTCTCTCTTTTTGTTTGCCTTCCAGCATCCATCACCTTCTCTGCATGTTCACGCTATTCTCTAACGCTTTCCCTCTTTTTGTTCTTTGCTGACGGGCGCTGGGATTAGAAGACAGTTAAGCTTGTGAAAAAGCAGCATGGTAAGGCCCCACGTGGCGAGGACACTCGTCCTGAGAGTAGGCATGATGTCTCCCCCAAACGGGCACTGCCCACAGAGCTCACCCCCAAGCGGGCATTGCATGGCGAGCTCGCTCGTCCTGAGAGTAGGCACGAGCTCACCCCCAAACGGGCACTGCCCACAGAGCGGCTCCAGAGCCCCAGCTCGAGGTCACTGTTGTCCGAGAGTGGGGACGGCAGGGGGGCGCTGCGCCAGGCCCCTCAGACCCGCAGCGGCGGGAAGGAAAATGTGCTCGTGCCCACACTGGAGTCCGGCTCTAGAGCACAGGTTGGCAAGGGCAAAAGGTCAGAGCAGGACAGCAGGAGGGGGGGGTCTAGGCCTTACTCGCCTGTTCAGATGCAGCCATCAAAGGAGAAAGGTCAACTGATTGAGTTGGCCAAACCTGTTAAAGCTGCCAAAGCGAAATCTGTGATTGCTGAAACCAAAGGTGAAGAACTTAGCCATGATAGTGACAGTACAGCCGGAATCAAACCCTCCACTAAAGATCAACCAAAGCTCTCAAAAGACAAAAGACAGGAACTGAAAAGCAGTGCAGCAAGGGAAGCTGGTGTAAAGATGGTAGGTGGCCTAAATTATGGTCTATTGACACCAGAGCCAGTTCATGTCAAACACAAATCCTCTGGAACTAAAGAAGCTCACAAAGCAAAAGAAACTCCCGAGATGGCCGTAATGAAATCTAAACCAAGTACAGAGCTCAAGACCACAAAAGGGAAAAGTAAACCAGTGATGGTTCAAAGTAAACCTGCAGAAGGCAAGGACATGGCAGCTGAAACGACATCTGAAAGAGACTCTGAAAGTCCTAAGAAAACCAAAGAGGACCTCAAAAAACCAGGCAGTAAAAAACCTGGGTTGGTCAGAAAACCTGACCCATCAGACGAGCAACAGATTTCTACATTGCGCTCTGAAGCGAAAAAAACAACCACTAAGACCAAGCCCGGACACAAAGGTCCGATTGTTGTAACTGAAGCTGGTCGGGCAACTAGTCGGGGGAAACTGCAGCCTGGTTGGGACACGCAGTCAGAACTGGAACCTGAGCCCAAGACGTCCCCAACAGGTACCCTATCCGCTGTGTCCTCCATGATGCAGGACGTGGATGTGGAGACTGCGACCAGGCTGGTGAAGACTGTGGCAGGTGGACAACTCTTCTCCAGGCCCAGGGACACCGGCTCGGCCCAGTCCACCCCTCGGACCAGGCCCACGGGGGAGAGGTTCACCAAGCAGAGAGCGGTCTCCACGGCATCCTCCAAGAGCGAGGAGTCGACCAGCGCCGCCCAGCCAAGCAAGAGGACGGCCGCTACCATCAACGTCAGACCCGACCCGGGTAGCTCCGGTCAAGAGGAGCCCGACTCAGAGCAGGGGGACGGAGACGAAGAGGGGAGCGACCAGGAGGAAGAGGAGGAAGAAGAGGGATCTCAAGATGCAACCCAAAGGCAAGGAGGGACGACCGAGAGTGAGGAAGATGAGAGCCAGGAGGGCACCGAGAGTGAGGGTAGAGCGCTGAGGTCAGGGAGGAGTGAAGCCAAGACGAAGAGTGGCGAGGGAGAGAGCGGGACTCGCGTAGACGTCACTGACGATGATGATGATGGTAATGGAGAGAAGGTTGATGACGACGACACTCTCGGAGGGATAACGGACGCAGAGGAGAGTGACACGAGGGAGGAGAGTAAAACTGCATCAGCCGAGGAAGAGGAAGAGGACACGGTCACCGAGGGGAAGAGTGAGAGTGTATCAGCGGAGGAAGAGGAGGGTGAGGAAAAGTCAGAGAGTGGGGGAACAGTGGGGGTCAGTGAAGACGAGGAGGAGGATGGTGATGAGATGGAGGGAGAGGAAGATGAGGAGGAGGGGCAGGAGACTGAAAGTAAACTAAGTGAGGAGGAGGACGACGAGGAGGAGAGCAAAAGTGGTTCAAGCAGCGGGGCTGGAAGCCAGAAGGAGGAGTCCGAGGAGGTGGATGAGGAAGAGGAGGAGGGAGAGGATGAAGTGACCGCAGAAGCAGAGAGCGAAGGGGAGGAGGAAGATGCAGAATCTGCGGAGGAGGACAGTAAGAGTGAAGGGGACAGTGAGGCAGAGGGGGAGAGTGGAGAAGCAGAAAGCAGCGAGGAGGAGGAGGAGGAGGAGGAGGAGGGGGAGGGGGAGGAGGAGGATGAGAGTGAAGAGAATGAAAGTGAACAGGAGGAGAGTGGGGAGCAGGAGGAGAGCGAAGCAGAGGAGGAGGAAGAGGAGGAGGATGAGGAGGAGGAAGAAGAGGGGGAGGAGGAAGAGGAGGGAAGTGGGGGTGAGGAGGGGGAGGAGGAGGCAGGTGAGGAGGAAGAGGAAGGAGAGGAGGAGGAGGAGGAAGATGAGAAAGGGAGCATCGAAGCTGAAAATGAGGAGGGAGAAGAAGAAGAGGAGGAGGAGGAGGAAGAAGAGGAGGAGGAGGAAGAGAAAACAAAACCAAAGGTGACAATCCAAAAAGAGCGAAAGGCCACGAAATCTTCAAAACCAGACGCCAAACTAGAGGCCAAACAGACTAGGCTAACTGCTTCAGCCAAGGGCCGGTCACGCTCAGGGAGGAAGCAGTCCAACACTGGCTCCCAGGAGTCTCAGCAATCCCAGTTCTGGGAGGATGTGCTTCCACAGTACCTTCATCTGAAATGACCTCACTTCTATACCAGTGCCCAGGATCTGCTAACTTTTTATTTACTGACTTTCTACATGATCATCTATAATGTTACATCGCCATCTTCTCTTTGACATGAACATCTATAATGTTACATCCCTGCCTTCTTTTTGACATGAACATCTATAATGTTACATCCCTCTCTCTTTGACATGAACATCTATAATGTTACATCGCCATCTTCTCTTTGACATGAACATCTATAATGTTACATCCCTGTCTTCTCTTTGACATGAACATCTATAATGTTACATCCCTGTCTTCTCTTTGACATGAACATCTATAATGTTACATCGCCATCTTCTCTTTGACATGAACATCTATAATGTTACATCCCTGTCTTCTCTTTGGCATGAACATCTATAATGTTACATCCCTGTCTTCTCTTTGACATGAACATCTATAATGTTACATCGCCATCTTCTCTTTGACATGAACATCTATAATGTTACATCCCTGTCTTCTCTTTGACATGAACATCTATAATGTTACATCCCTGTCTTCTCTTTGACATGAACATCTATAATGTTACATCCCTGTCTTTTTAACATGATCATCTATAATAGTACATCGCCGTCTTATCTTTGCCTCGCCGTATGCTTTCATACCTGTGTTGCCTCTGTTTTCTTTTTCAGTGTTTTGCCATGGACTATTTTTTCCTTTGTTTTCTACATCAAGGATCTGTCTATTTCTCTGTCTATTTGTGTTGGTAATGAAGTAATGAACATGCAATATCTGCATGTTATATTGGCAAAGGTGACTTGAGTGGAGTCCCTGGTTGTAACCTAGTTTGAATGGCCAAACCCATTCCATAAGTATAAGTATACTATTTTGATCCTGTGAGGGAAATCCCTAACCAGTAGGCCACGACAGCACTACTCACTTTAAGCACTACTCACTCAGGTCAAACAGTCAAGGGCAAACATGCACAGCTATCTAGGGCTTTAAGATACCTACAAGTAGACTTAAACAATTTATGGATGATTACAGTACATATTAAGACTTAAACAATTAGACTGTATACAATTCCATTGTTTGTAAGTTTTTGGGGACAGAGAACCTACAGCACAAGTGTTGACAGAGTGACCTACAGCATGCACAATGCAGAACTCACGCTAAAGGTTTTTGTTGTCTCTTTTGCAATTACTCAGGAACTCCGGAACAATTTTGTATATCCTCCCTTTGGGTATTGAATGTAATAAGCCTGCCTTCTGTGAAGGGAAACAGTCTCAGATCTCATATACCCTGTGCCTATTTATTAGTGTTATGAATGTATGCATTTGTAAATAAATTTTATTTGATTTCATCTCATGTTTGTAATTCTCCTTGCACACAACAAACCTAAGAGTCAGATTGTACTGTATGGCTTTCTTTAGAACTTAGTGAACATATAGACCCTTTCAAGAGAGTTCCATTATCAGCATCATAGTTGGCCCCACAAGACTTCCGTTTTAACATTCCATATGTTATCTTAATGCAGAGGAAGTAGATTGGGGCCCAAATAGAACGTTCAAGCATTGTTTTTGTTTACCTTGTTGAAAGGGTCCATAGACTAGTTTTCATTTCTGCATGGGACCGACACAACACAGCCACGTCACAGAGCATCTCCACCGTCTCTGCCCAGCAATTGAACTCTGAATGCATTTGACATCACCAATTATTACTTGTAGAATTGTTATTTCACAGCTAAGTAAATTCTGCACGCTGGGAAGTATCAATCTAAAGCAACAAGCTTTAGAGACAGATTCAGTGATTAGTAGGGTTTGCAGCATCTCTTCATCTTGCATGCGCATTCACAGTAGCAGCTTGTTACTGCCAGTTTCATAATAGGATCTGTCCACACTGCAGGTGAGATTATCATTTTAACCCTTTCAACACCATGTCAGTTGAAACTGTGCCATATAGTCCTTTGTTTTGGTCTTTAGTGCTGTTGGAGTAGCATAAAACTAGTAATCAGAGGTTTGACTTGGCCAGTCATTGTAGTTGCCCTGCCTTTCACCTGACACAGCTATTTTCATCCATTACATTGTGACATACTGAACTTGTAAACACCACCTCTGATAGCTGCATATTTGTGTTGTGTGTGTGTTGTGTGTGTTGTGTGTTCCCCCTGTTTTGGTCATATGTTATTTGTCTCCATCCGACACATCTAAGCCTGACTTCTAAGCTGGACTCTGCACACACAGGACGGTGCAGGTGAAGCCTCACAGGAGACCAGTGAGACAGAGGAGACTAATCAAGATGGAGATGAGGATGAAGATGAAGACGATGAAGGTGTTGAAGAAATGGAGGGTAGTGAGGAAGAGGAGGAGAAGGATCAAGAGAAGGAAGAGGAGGATCTACAGTTACAGGAGGCGGAGCCAGAGCCAGACAAAAGCCTCAACGCCTCATCACCGCAGGTATCCCAGAGGCCTCCGAGCCTCTAACTGTACTGTATATGACTGCAGGTAGCACAGAGGCCTCCGAGCCTCTAACTGTACTGTATATGACTGCAGGTATCCCAGAGGCCTCCGAGCCTCTAACTGTACTGTACATCACCGCAGGTAGCACAGAGGCCTCTTCAAGTGTCTTAACTGTTCTGTACTTCTAAAGCCCATTGCAACAATTGTATGGGATATCTCTTCAAGATTAATTTAATGTTTGACATGGCAGGGTACAGCAGCATAACAACAGTTTTTAATTAATTGTAACATTACAGCAAACATAATAGCAGGACCTTTTATTTAAAAAAAAACTATCAATAAATAGTTCATTTAAAATACAAACAAATTAAACATGTTTTAGGGGGGGGGGCAGTGTCTAGGAAACTGGATATAGTATCAATTTCTGTGCTGTTAAAAAAACCTTGCTTTTAACTTTAAAGTAGAAGAAATGATCTTTTATCACTTTTCGTTTTCCAGGAAGCAGAGGTAGAAAAAGAAAAAGAGGAGGCGGCCCCAGATGGCGCAGTTAAAGAAAAAGAGGAGGCAGTCCCAGATGGTGCAGTTAAAGAAAAAGAGGAGGAAGCCCCAGATGGTGCGGTTAAAGGTGTGTTGTGAACCATGTTCCTCCACATAACAAGACAGACATAAGGAATGTATTATTGATTCTGGAAGAACATGGGTTTGTTTTTTCATTTCCAGAAACTGAAGAAAAGGTGGAGCAACAGCCTCAAACGGAAGAGGTGCTGGAGACCAGCACACAGCCACAGACTGAGAAGGAGGAGAAATCAAGGAGCATCTTTGGACCAAACAGAAGGGTCTGCTCAAACACAAAAACCTCAGTGAATTAGCAGACATGTTTTACTTTTGACCCGAGCCTTATATATCAGCCTCTAATGTACTTCTGTATATTAGCCTCTAATGCTAACAGAAATACTCCATATCTGTCTGCAGAGTTCTCTGTTCCAGCGGCAGCCCTCCAACAGACGTCAGCAATCAAAGGACAAGATGGAGGGCTTATCGGAGAGCACTTCAACAGGGAAGCCAGTCGTTGAGGGATCCTCCATGCCTGACCAGAGCGTTGGAGATGCAGGACGCAGCATCTGTAGCGAGACCCAGCAGGGTAAGAAGGGACCTGCTGGTGGACGCTCACGGTCAGCTACCTGCGTCCTCCTCTGAATACCCTCAGGGGCAACTGCTGGGATGGACACTGGGAGCCTGCGCAACCAAACAGAGTTCTGCAGATCTAGAGGAAGACCACTAACTTTGTTTCTGATTCTTTATTAAAAAAGTCACTAATTGTTTTTTGTCCATATTTCTGTCAATGAGGGTCTTTAATTACTGTCTAATTTAACAGAACCTTCTCTCTTTTTTCGTAAGGATTGCAGTGTGGAACTGGAACATATGAAAACAGAGCTTGTTGTGTACTTTATTTTACATATGACTTTATTGTCTTATTTTGTTTGTTTGTGTGTGCATGCATTTTGAAGAGTGGTTTATATTCTTATAACAAATGTATTTTCCTATAATGATTTATTTATGTTGGGATAAACTGCACACTTGCACTTTACAAAGTTTTTTTATTCAAAAGAACACTTTGGCAATTTCGAGATGTGTAACTGAATGTTTAACTGTTAACAGTTAACTGTTTTGTATTTGATGTGATTTCAGTAAACAAATGGGTAAAATGTGTTTAATCGTTGAAAGCCTTGTCTACTCTTTCCCCACCATGAAGATAGTTTATCAGGACTTTGGAGCATATCCTATTGCAGTGGTTCTCAAATTTGTTGGTTCCAAGGACCCTCTGTGGGGGAGAAAGTAATCGTAAAAATTAAGCATATGCCATTTGTATTGCAAGTTTGTAACTTCATCTGTCTTTTGTCAACTTTAGATTTTGCAACACTTGACAACATGGTCTGACTCAAACATTTCTCCACATTCATCAGCCAGCTAGTTGGCAAATAAACCATCTAAGCAGCAGTTATGGTTCTTTAACTGATTCATAATACAAGGATACAAGGAGGTTTATTTGTCACATACATAGCAATACTAACGTAAAGCATGTAGTGAAATTTGTGCAAGTGTGAAGAAAGAAAGATCAAGAAAGATTTTAATAAATATAAATAACAAGAGAGGATAAAAAGTGCAGTGTGTGTAATAAAAAAAATAAATTAAAAAAATGTTAACGTGTACGAGCAAAGACGCAATTTACTTGTTTTATTGGTGAAAAGGTAGCCTGCCATCAAAACATCAACACAGTATTAGAAGCCAACTGTCTAGCAACAGCGCTTTGCAAAGAAATTCAACCGAAGCGTGCTCAGATGACTGATAGAGGAGGCACTGTTGCTCATCTGTCCGTCATCAAAGCCTGCCCAGACAGTTTGATTGGTCCGAACAGCTCTGGTTCGGGCATTGCCATAGACAGTTCGGGCATTGCTCTTCAGCGGACTTCCCGACCTCGATGTTGTGGGTGGGGCTAAGTTCGGCTGGCTTTCAGGCTTTCAGGCTAGTGAAAAGTGTCATCATCTGTAGATATGAATTTTTAAAACGAAAAACCACAACTTCATAATTTAAAGCAAATGAATGGGTGGCGGACACTTGAGAACCACTGGCCTAATTGCACATGTTTGGTAGCTATACATCACTTTGACCAGTAGTGGGCAGCGTTGCCAAGTGCGCTACAAAGTGGAGAGCTTGTGGTAGAGCTTGAAACTCGTCGGCTTCACTGAAGCCAGTAGCAGCTAACAGGAAATTGGTTTTGGTCCAGTCGAGAAGACGTTGCAAGCAAATTGACAACATAACAGTTAACCCTAAGTGATCGCTCATCTACTGGTGGAAAATATGGAGGAATACCATCCTGGTGACGAGGTAAACTTCAGCACGCATAAAGTAACAACAAAGCAATGCGAGTATAACGTCGCTAGTGAACACAACACCGATAAAGCGAGCTAATGGCTAGCATGTAGCTAACCTTGGTAGTCGCTCAGAAACAGCGAAATAGTCTGTCATTTAGTCACGGAGATTGGTGTGAAACATACGTACAGTCACAAGTAACTCACAGTTTGTCAGTAAATGTGTTTTATTAATTTAAGAACATCACTCTCAACTTAACAAAAGAATGATTGTGGGTGTGGTCATGGCCCCTGACGCAACGACTGTCAAATCTGGCTTGCTGTGTAGTTAGCAGGCTTAACTAGCGTATTTATGTCATTAATTACTCAATTTAAACCAACGAATTACTGTTAATATCAACTTTTAAATCAGTAAAGTCTTCAGACTATGTCTATGGTGTGATTTAGATTTAAATCAAAGCTACATTTCAGTGTATTTGCTGGGACAATTTGCGGAGAAAAAAAGAGGTCAACAATCAGCTTGATTTTGACGTTACATGTCAAAATTAGTGACATGTCTTGTTTTGAGCTCATTTATTTTTCCAATAAGGGTACAAACAATACTTATGAAGTGATGAGACCGGGCTCTTGAAAACAGGACTCCATTGCAAGGGTTTTAGCTGGGGAATGCACTTAGCGCTGTGCAAAGCCTGTTGATTAGATCAAAGCTCCTCTCTTGAGTAGCATAAATGTATGGCTTTGGCATACTAGGCCCAGAAGCTTTGTTGTGTCGAGCAACACGAGAGATAAAAGTGTGGAATGCAAATGATGTAGGTCACACTAAGTTTCTCTTCCTTTGTTCTTTTGACAGGTGGCCTTTAACCCTGATGAAGCAAGTAACTGCGTGAAAGAGGTAAAGGCAATTTTATAAATAAAGATGGATTCTTCTTGTGCAGCCAGAAAGATAGCTGAAACACATTACCCTGTTGATATGTTAGGAAAGCTGAGAACAAAGTGTCCATTAGTGCTGAGCTTTAGCTCTCATAACCCTTCAGGGGCTTCAGCTTCTACTATGTATGCTCTCTTTGTTTTGAAAATGCCTTGATATTAAATCAGATGATTGCTGATGCATAACATCAAGATGTGTTTTTGTTTTTTTTCCCCTCAGTGTATCGAGGGGATCATTGGAGGTGTAGACTACAGTCAGAACAAAGTGAACCAGTGGACAGCCACCATCGTGGAGCATTCCCTCACACAGCTCGTTAAGCAGGGGAAGCCCTTCAAGTACATTGGTAGGGTAAATACAGACCAGGCTGAAAACTAGCTGGCTCTCTGTTGATGTAGTTTAGCATCATTCAGATCATTTTGTCCTGATTTTTTGTTTTTGTTTGTTTGTTTACAGTGAACTGTGCTGTCATGCAGAAGAGTGGGGCTGGTCTTCACACAGCCAGTTCCTGTTATTGGGACACAACAACTGATGGTAAGTGTCTCTCCATCACCCCAAACACACACACACACACACACTCATACACACTCATAAGTCATTCATTCCCTTACTCTTCACCTTAAGGTGGTGTGTGATGAGTGTCCTGGCGTATAATAACCCAGGTGGATGCTACACACTGGTGGTGGTGTTTAGTGAGGTTCCCCCTTCACTGTGAAGTGCTGTGGGTGCCTTGATGAAAATTTAAATAAATGGTGTTGCTTTTGAATGAGGAACTCATTGAATTCAGATTTAAAAATAATTAATTTGGAAATGTAAATATTGCTTGGAAATCTAATTGGGTCATTCCACGTCAATTCAACCAGGGCCCACACACTTAGGTCTCAAAACATTCTGAAAAAATTACCAGGTGTACCTATGTTACCTAGGAGACACACTGTAAAATTACTTTTATGTAAGATCAATACTTTCCAAGATACAGCCAGTTTTACAGGGGGAGGGGGGTGTCGATTTTGTTCGGCCTCTTTTTTTTGGTCAAAGTTCACAAGCCCACAGTGCAAGAACTAAACCATGTAGGAGGCTCAAATTTTGCATGCTGGTACATAAATAGGAATAGTATGTAGCAAAATCGTCACGTTTGGTCTGGATGATCCTGCATGATCATAGCTGTCCCTCAAAGTTGATCAAAATGTTATTGAAGTTTTTGGCTGGGCTCTGTTTAGGCCTTCAGAAGACATATTTGTACTCAACATAGGTTTTTGATTTATTTTCCTTACTGAGATAAGTAGAAACACTCTCACAAAAAATTGACCCAATTGAAACACAAGCATGATATGTGTTCATGAGGTTCCACACAGCTTGTTGATGCCTTTGAGTTTTGATCATCTAAAAGAAAATGACTGAGCATGAGGAATCCTGGAATGTGGATTGTACCATTTGGTTAAAAGGACACACAATGTCCTAGAAAGCTCAGGAAGGAAGTCTGAGTCTGAGCTGTGTTAACCAATCCCCAGTCCAATGACCATGTGTGTGTCCACTGCAGGCAGCTGCACGGTGAGGTGGGAGAACCGCACCATGTACTGCGTGGTCAGTGTGTTCGCCGTGGCCGTGACACTCTAACTGACCTCGCCTGCCTTCACACAAGCCTGAGAGCAGCCGAGGCCAGCGTGCACACGGACACAAGGGGAGCAAACGCCAACGATCCCAACAGTTTGCTGTTCAGCTGAACAATGTTCAGTGTCTCTGGTGGCACCCCAAAGATGGACATGCAGAGCAACCCCCCCCCCCCCAGATGATGTCATCTCTCTTGTGCATCCGTGGCAACTGACCGTACAGTCCATGCTATTGCTGCCGTGTTTCTCTTCATGCTAGTGTACAGTAACCATAGCAGTTATTATTGAAATTATGGGGTGTGTTGAAGTTATGCAGACTCCTTGCTTAGCACATATGCGATGGCCAACATGTATATTACTTTAATGGATGGATTTATTTCTTGTTTAAGTGTAGCTTGTGTTATTGTTATTTTAAGATAGTTTAGGTGCAGGGAGAGGTAAGGTGCAAAATTAATTTATTCACAAATCTTCCCTTACTTTAACTCATGTAACGTAAACCTTTGTGAAATATTAACTGCACAAATTCTTGAGTAAAAAAATGCAACATTTTATTGAGAAAATTGATGGACTACAAAACATAGAAGATTCCACTGCCCCAACGCATTTTTTTTTTTGCCTTTAGAAATGTATGTATTTACCTGAAACATGATTGAAAAACTGTTTGGTTTGTAAACAAACTCATCATGTCAAACTGAGCTCCAGTGACAGTATGTAAAATAAAAAATTCAAGATATCTATTAATTGCCTGTATTGTTTTTAATGACAAACAATTAAAGATTCAGTCCATGATGCGGTGGTGAGCATCGTGCTGATTGGCTGGGATTTTTAGAGGAACACAATGAAGGAATTGTTGGCTATTTTCTACGTATTGGGTATCCAATTAGCACTAATAGGTCCCCAACTTGTCTAACACCAACAAAAAGGATCATGCTCCCACCCTTAACAAAGTTCATCCGCACTACCAGGCGTTTGGGACACATCGGCACTGGCAGAGACTCTGTTCTCATTATTGTAACTCAGTGTGGCATCTAAATGAATCTGTTATTTTAAGGTAAAATAACTACATTGTGTTGGTGGAGCCCCCATGTTTGCTTCCTATTGACAAAAGCTGGGCTGTAGCCTAGCCAACACCAGACCCGTGGGGTATACTACGATGCACGTTAAACATATCTAGGCTATGTAGACATATCGAGGCTTGATAAAGCCTTGACTCAGGGGTATACGTTAAGTGATACTAGCCTACGATTGCAGTTATGTGATATATTTGTCAAACTAGGCTTTCAGCTCAGATCTGTGCGCGTTCTCGGTGTTGGGATGACGTTGGCCAATCGTGAAACGTGGAGACGCACAAGACCGCCTCTATTTAAAAGCAATTACTTCCGCATTCATGAGCGATAGCTTAATCTACACTGCGGTCATTTTTTGTGTCTAACCTTATAACATCAAATAAATCAATTGTCATGAGTTGTGGTATGATATGCACGTCCATAGTGGGATATTTGCACGCACAGCACTATTAAAGCACATTCGAGATCCAAAATGTTAGTAGAGGCGGAGCTCCACCTGTCAGATATATGACAGAATCCTACACGTATAGGGCTCTTGTTGTAGGAGGTTTACCACTTACTTTGAGTTAACTTACCCAGGTTTGTCACTAAACCACGTACTTGGAATACCCCCCAGGCGGCTAGAGGACCGCAAGGAGCAATCCACTGAATTTCACAAACTACAGGATTATGAGCACTGTCTGCACTTTTGAACTGTAAATATCCTTAATTCAACTTAATCCCCAAAACAGCAAAAAGGAAGATGGTGGACTTATTTCACAAACTAACTTTGAAAACATTTCATCAAAAACAATAGTGACAACATACATTCACTATCTGTGATTCACTATCTGTGTTTGTTTTGAGCACCATGCTGTTAGTCCAACACTATGGAGTTGAGAGACTGTGTCACCCTGGGTCTGGTCTTAAAGTGTAACTCCAGCAAAAAAGAATCTTTAATTGTTTGTAATGGTTGATCAACGAAAAATATTGTCTCCATGACTTATTTGATGTGTTTTAATGTAGAAAAAGACCCTGGGGTCAATTTTCGCCTAAGTTACACTTTAAAGCAGAAACTCAAACACAAGGAGGCGATTCGAAAGGGGAACAACACTCTGAGTCAAACCCCTGGACTTTCCACCAGAACCAAAACAGGTAGCTGGCCACTTGTGGCATGCCTACTGTAGTTTCCTCATATGTTTGTGTAATATGGCCTTGCTTGATATTTCACAATAATGGTGAAAGCAAAGCATCAGCCATGAGATTATCCAGGCTTCTGTTTTTCATTTTTTCCCCTTTTTGTGCATAACTGATTTCATTCATGACTTCCTCTTCACACTTGCAGTTTTTTTCAACTGCTTACAGTACACACTAAATCTGTGCTTGTCACACACTTTTCTAAACATGTCTTCCAAACATCATAACCCAACGCTAAATCTGCAAAAAACATACACTAATTCTCAGTGTTTGACTCAGTTTTCCATTTACTAAAACACATTTTGCAAAACACCACACGCAATTTTCTACTTAACACACAAAAATCTAACAGGAAGTAACTTGATATCGTTTTTTAAACACAACCCATCAAAATGCCACACTAAATCACCAGTGCCTCACTCTCTCTTCACATGTGTAAACACTCATTACTTTACTGAACACCATCCAATCATTACCTTATAGGCCTTTTAATACTCTCTATGTAGGTATGGACCCTCTCAATCTGCTCCTAGAGGATTTCTGTTTGAAATGTCTTTTGTACTCTATTTTTGTTTCTCCCCAAGTTACCATTAGCTCTGTGCCTCCAGAAATGCCTTAGGAACGCTTAGGAATGTTTGTTTCTGCTGTTGAAAATTAATACATACAAAACATGGCAATGTCCAATTGTCTAGTCATTAGTAATGATAACATACAGTTAACCAACATAATCACATATTCTAGTCATTAGTAATGATAACATACAGTTAACCAACATAATCACATATTCTAGTCATTAGTAATGATAACATGCAGTTAACCAACATAATCACATATTCTAGTCATTAGTAATGATAACATGCAGTTATCCAACATAATCACATTTTAAGGTAGGCCTACACAGACATACATGCAGATAATGTTAAGCACTGATACCTGGACTGAAACTACCCGATCACAATAACATTTAAATCACATAGAATTGAGAAAGTGATCAATACTATGGTCTAATACACAACAGTAACATTTAGTTACTAGGCCTAATGCTAGCAATGTTAGGATACACGACAGTGACATTTAGTTCAGTAAAGCGCTTGCTTCTGTCACTTTATCTTTCAAGTAAAAATGGCTTTCAAGTAGAACACTGGTTGAGCTTTATATTTATAACACTTGCGTTGCTTTTCAGTATATTTTTCCCCTGTTTTCTCTGACCTTTTGAGAGCATTGACAACCACAGAGGTGTTTGCAGATAGCATTGGTGTGTCTGCAAAGGCACTGTAAATATCTCAGAAGTTCTCCTTGTTGAAGATGAACTTGCAGGAGGACTCCGAGTTGGAGACACATTGCTTCTCCAGGGTCTTAGCCAGAGCTTGTGGGCCACATAGGAACACGCCCACTTTTGTGCTGTTCAAACACACACGGCAGAAAGAACACATTAGAGAGGATATCCACACTGATACCGGCATCAATATCATAGCATGCACCTGTGGCCATTTAATAATGATACACAAACTGTATGTTTCTAACTGCAAGGAAGGCTTGCCATAATGCTGGACATAATCTGGATGGACTGCCATAATGCTGAACTTACTCTGGATGGTTTGCCCCGATAGTACTGAACTCGTCCTGCCATTTGGGTTTCCCAAACTTTGTCTTCTCCTTCAGGCCAGTGATGGGGTCATTCTCAGTCTCGTGACGAACCCGGAAGTACGCGGCCTGCATGGAGACATGTCAAGCAGCCGTAAACACATGACTCACATACATCAGCCGTAAACATGACTCATATATGGCCCTGATAAACGCAGGAGGGCAGGATTAGCTGTAAACATGACTCACATACGGCCCTGAATGCAGAAATGCAGGAAAGACTGCCACTCAAGTGGAACATTAACTAATGAGTTACTAATGCAAATGATTATTGGGAAACATTTGTTGAGCTAATCTTTTCCATCTCCTTTAAGGAAACAAAGCCACGGTGGCCCAGATTGCAATAGAGCAGTGTTTCTCAAACTTTTTCAGACGAAGGACCACTTAACCAATAAAAAAGAAACGCACGGACCACCTAAAAAATAAATGAAAGATTAGACCTACTTCAACAGTATATTAGCCTACACAATAGGCCTACTCACTGAACCACCTTGCTTATTGTCTTTTCACTTTGCTTATTGTGTCAGAGGATTCATATGATTTACACTGGCATATCTTACATAGACAGTGTTGCAGAACTGTTTGGATTTAAATACAAGTTGGTTCAATATTGCTAACAACTCATTTATATTATATTTTACCACGTCTGCTCGCGTACCACTTGGGATAGCTTGCGGACCATCAGTGATCCCCAGACCACACTTTGAGAAACACTGCAATAGAGGTAGAGAACGCGTCTGGTCTGATTAGAGAACTCGTCTGGTCTGATTAGAGAACGCGTCTGGTCTGATTACGGTAGAGGTATAGAACGCGTCTGGTCTGATTACGGTAGAGGTAGAGAACGTGTCTGGTCTGATTAGAGAACGCGTCTGGTCTGATTAGGGTAGAGGTGAAAAACGCGTCTGGTCTGATTAGGGTAGAGGTAGAGAACGCGTGTGGTCTGATTAGAGAACGCGTCTAGTCTGATTACGGTAGAGGTAGAGAACGCGTCTGGTCTGATTAGGGTAGAGGTAGAGAACGCGTCTGGTCTGATTAGAGAACGCGTCTGGTCTGATTAGGGTAGAGGTAGAGAACGCGTCTGGTCTGATTAGAGAACGCGTCTGGTCTGATTAGGGTAGAGGTAGAGAACACGTCTGGTCTGATTAGGGTAGAGGTATAGAACGCGTCTGGTCTGATTACGGTAGAGCTAGAGAACGCGTCTGGTCTGATTAGAGAACGCGTCTGGTCTGATTACGGTAGAGGTAGAGAACGCGTCTGGTCTGATTAGAGAACGCGTCTGGTCTGATTACGGTAGAGGTAGAGAACGCGTCTGGTCTGATTAGAGAACGCGTCTGGTCTGATTAGGGTAGAGAACGCGTCTGGTCTGATTAGGGTAGAGAACGCGTGTGGTCTCACCTCAGATTCCTTCCACCTGGTGAGGTAGATGTTGTAACTGAGGAAGTCACTCATGCCCTTCTCCATCATCTGACCCTCCAGGCTCTGGAGGAGGTCAGCGAACCACTCGAAAGCCTGGGTCTCTGGACACAGCCAGTAGAAGTAGATCTGCAGAAAAGCGCATAGCAAGAGGTGCACAGCATTAAAATCTGCTTACAATTAATAATTTAACTGACACTAGAAAAATAAATAAATAAAATGGGTCAGGGCCTCATGTAAGCGCTATTTCCATACTAGGAAGACCTCATGTAAGCGGTGTGTAAGGGCTACTTCCATACTAGGAAGGCATGGGGGATCTAGTTGGCTAATCCTCTGTGAGCATTGCTGTAATGTAAGATTAGGTAATGAGGGAACGGGAAAACCGCTCACCTTCTTGGTGAGTATGTTGGCGTTGTTGTTGACATGTTTGTACCACACAGATTTCAGGATGGATGCAAAAGGGGTGACTCCAATTCCAGCACCCACAAGCATGACCACATCGTAGCGGAAAACATCCTCACTGGCCGTCCCAAATGGTCCATCCACTGCCATCCTTGAAACAGAGAGATTCTCATAATACTTGCCTTCAGTTCTTGTACGTTCAAAAAAGCCATTAGGAAGAAAAAGTCTTATGGAAGTGACAGATGTCTCACTGTGCAATTGCACAGTTCCTTTTTTTTCTTTAGCAAAACCCATTAACCCATTTCCTCTTTTGTTTGAACTTTCCCATATTTGTTAATAGTGGCATAACATACCAAACCGATTCTCAAAGGTTCACGACCCATCCACTTGATTCATTAATTAACATCTAAAACCCAGTAATCCATTTCCATGCCCCACAGTAGCTAGACACCAAACATTGACAGCAACGCTTAGCGGCTATTTATAGCAGCTTTCTGATTCCTTCTCAACATGTAATTAAAGGTACTGTCAGTGATTCTGGATAACACCATGTCCCTTGATATTTCAACCAAACACCAACAGAACAACAGAGAGCCAACACCAATCCAAATCTAAGTAGAATCACTGACCGTACCTTTACATGATAAAACTTTTAGAAAGACACAATCTTTATTTCTTTAAATAGTTCAATATCACTGATGACATTTATGAATGTTTTGTCATGCTTTTACCCAAAAGGCACTACATTTAAGGTACCGCTCTTTGCGTTAACAACACTGAAATGGGGCTATGACCCAAGATCCTTAAAGCAACAGCATGTGACCCAAGATCCTTATTAAAGCAACAGCATAGAAGAGTTTTCATGCCCCTTAGTGTCAACATTCAACACCGTTTAGCACTATGACACCGCTTAGCTCTATGATGGTACCAAGTTCGTCAAAAAACAACTAAATGGGTCATGATTCTACCCATTCAACAACGTTAAATAGTGCAATATCAAGCATCCCGCGCATGCATTGGCAATTTCAGAGACGTATTTATTCCCCATATTATAAGTCATTGTAGCTGCAGAATGAGTTATTGGCCGTTATTGTAAAAGAACTGCATTGTTCTGTTCTGAGGTCCATTTAAGGAAACCCTCTTTGTTGTAACAACGCTGAAATGGGCCTATGACCCAAGGCCCTTGCTTGGGCAGTTTGCAGACTTTATTCCCCATATTATTGTAGCATCAAAACGAGTTATTTATTATGAGTTATTTGTTGTAGGATAAAAGAACTGCATTGCGCTGCTTTAGTGTCCTTACTTGGGCAGTTTCCAGGCCTCCTGGAACTCGTTCTTGTCCCCTCCACAGGCCTTCAGCAGGCCCTCGGTCCAGTCCCCCACGATGCGGACATGGACGCTGAAGTGGTCCTCTTCGGGGGCAGAGGTGAGCGTGAAGGGGTGCCACTCCAGCTGTGAGACCGACGGACACTTAAGGAACACGTACTGTCCCACCTCCATTTTGAAGCCTTTTTTCCGCATCTGGAGCTCCAGTGTTTTGGACGGGTGCATGACCACCTACAGGAAGAGCAGGACAGCGGAACAGCACAACCAAGGAAAAATATTAAGGGACTATTTTGTATCATGATGTATTTTTTTTAGGAAATAAAAAATTAGAAATAAAAGACTGACCTTTGTGATGACCACCTTCTGATGTGAGCGCCAGAGTCGTACCAGCCTCTCACACACGTACAGAAACATGGGTCCCACCACCCACTTCCACGTCTGAAACCAGACATTAACCCTTTAATCATTTAGTGCATTAAAATACACACAAGTAAAGAAACAGGGGCCGCACCACCCACTTCCAAGTCTGAAAACAGTGAGCGAGATATTATCCTTTAATCATTTAGTGCATTAAAATACACACAAGAAAACAGTGAGCGAGATATCAATCATTTAGATATCAATAATTTAAAAAAAAGATTGTATATAATGTATATGATGTCTACATGTCTATATATTATTGCAGTATGTCTTCTTTCTGAAGAGACACAACCCTGCTGAAATAAACAGCTAGAAACCAGCGTATGCTGGTAGTTGGGTTTAGCTGGTCTTTGCTGGTTTTCTTCCAGCTCTTGCTGGTCATGGCTGGTGTAGCTGGTTGGGCCACCAGGTGGACATGCTGGTGTGATTATCTGAGGAAGCTGGTCAAGCTGGTGTGACCAGCCAGTGTGGGATACAGCTGGTGTAAGATAGTTATGCTGGTGACTAGCCTGCCAAGGTTGACATATTGTTGGTGTAAGATGGTCATGCTGGTTAGCTAGAATGACCCACATAAGCTGGCATGGCCTGTTAAACCAGCAATGTAGACCAGCAACACGAGCTGAAATGACCAGCTTGAGGTTGTACAACAAGCAAAACCAGCTGAATTACCATCTTAAGTTGGGTAAACCAGCTGAAGGTATGTTTTCACAAGTGCTTTGCTGGTCTAGCAGGTCAACCATCATAGGGTGGTCAAACAAGCTGGTCAACAAGCTGGTCAACCAGCAAACCACCTTTAGCTGGTCAGGCTGTTTTTTTCAGCAAGGAAGTGAAAGCTTCTCTCACCATTGGGGGATTTCCTGCAAACTGCGGTTCAGTGCAGAAAGTCCCATTTTTGCCCCATTCTTCAAAGTGAGCAGCACATTTTCCCGGGCTGTTCTTGTCTAGATCGGTGTCTGTTTGGCCACGTACAATGCGTCTGTACAAACAACAACAGAAACGTCACAGTGGTTCTTATAGCTCACAAGACAATCAGTATACCTCACAATACATTCAACAATATTTTGATGTAATCTTCTGTAAACAGGTAAACAGATTTATTGCATTAGAACCCACCATGGAGACCATTACCCAGAGAGAGAGAGGAAGTTCTGATTCATAGTTCTACTTCTACATAGTTCTAGTTCATGTGATCTCATACCCACATTTGCACAAGCAAGCTGATTAGGTGCCACATTTCCGATGGCTACAAATGATGTGGTCCATGTTGATTGGCTGATCCTCCAAGCAGGAAACGGCCAGCTCATCCACCAATCAGCATAGACAACACATTTGTCTCCACCAGTGATGTGGCACCTGATCTGTTTGTGAAAATGTGGTTGGAAGTGAGCACGTACATCCATTATGATGGATGCTAACTGGCTGAAGCTAACGCTAACACTAACCCTGCAAATCCTGGCCCTCTGGGAACCGATATATTTGACCTGTACACTCCTGGCTGTTGGGGATGTGTGTGTGTGTGGGACTGCATTTGGATGTGCATGCGTGCATGCGTGCGTGCATATGTGTGTGCGTGTGCGTGTGCGTGTGTGTGTGTGGGGGGGGGGGGATTTGTGTGGGACTGCATGGGTGTGTGTGTGTGTGTGGGACTGCATACTCACCCCGCTCCGTGAAAAACCAAGCCAATGAAGAAGACCACAAACAGGTGATGGGTGTACCAGAACACCTCAAAGTATGACCTCCGGATGACCTCCATGGAAGAAGTGATGATCAAGATCAGGGCTAAGGTGATGACCACGCCGGTCAGACCAGCGATGGTGGTGAACATCACAATAGTTGGATTCTGAAAGATGAAAAGGAAAAATGCTCATGAATCCCCCAAACCAAACTAGTGTAAGATATCATCAGGCTCCCAAACCAAACTAGTGTAAAGATATCATCAGGCTCCCAAACCAAACTAGTGTAAACCAAACTAGTGAGACCATAGTCATAGTCAAACCAGAGTGTAGGCCCACCATGATGTTACAGGGAATGAGATGACTTACTGACAATTACATTGCAAACCACCATGGTCAGCAGCTCTTGTATTGAAAGCTGCTCTTCTCTTAGATGCTACAGTATTTATGGATTTTGCTGTCATGATTGTGGGGGGGGGGGGGGGGTTGCATCAAAGCACCATGGCAACAGCATACGGACAAAGCATGATTACGCAACCAGAACAGTGCGCTGATGCACCGTCCAGCCAGACTGCGGGCGGGCCAGGCGCTCTCGATGGTCACCCTCAGCTGCCTGTGTTAACCAGTTTTCCTGGTCCTTTCTCTGACCAGGACCGACAACCACCGTGTGTGGTCAGCGACTTCCTTCTTATTTTCATTATTCACAGCGATTACAGTCTCAGCAGAACAACCTAGACTTAACTTTAGCAGTCTCAATTTATCTAGACTTAGATCAACTTATCTACAGTAGACTCAACTTTAACAATCTTAACCTCTCCACAATTAAAACGTCCAGGCAAACAGCAGACGTCTTTATTTTAGGTAAACATTATCGTACAGTAGTTATTATCAGTTTCATTGCACGCCTTGCCAGGACAGGTTTGATCATGCATTACACATTCTGTAGAGCTATATTTTATGTTTCTGGCTCTGTATGAGACTACAGACAGCAAACACACTCACGGTTTCGTTGCTGCGGATGGGGTTGAGGAAGGACCGGTTGTCTCCGTTGCCGATCTGCGAGAGCACGTAAGGCAGCTGGCTACTGTTCCCCAACAGCTGGGCGTCCATGAAGCGCTCAAAGTTGAAAAGGTGGGCCATGATGTGGACCGCTGTCAGCAATCAGCAAAGACAAAGAACACGTCACAGTTATCAATATACTCTTTTATATATGAGATATTTTGTGGATTATCCGAGTGTTAGATTGTATAATAATCAATTTGCAATCTTAGGCCTACATCAGAGTTGTGTTTCACAATGTAAACTTATTTATTTGTATACTTTTATTTATATGCATTTATTTGTATTTCTTTATATTTATTAATTAATACTTTTAATCCTGCTCATTGCTTGGGAATGGACCTGAATGTGATAAGTGCTGTACTGAGTGGCACCTGTGTGAAAGGCTATCATGTAGGCGACCAGCTTATGGAAGGTGATGTTCTTATCAAGTTGGCGAGCTGCAGTTCGGCTACAAATCTGTTCAGTGCGACACACAGCCAAAAAACACAGCGTTTAGGATTTGGCCAGATCTCTAATCTAATCAGATTAACAGTGCATATTCCATCTGAATGTCTTTAATATTACCATGTGGGTTTAATACTAACAGCATTTATTGGTCACTATGATAACAACCCTTGTGTGGCTTACGGCCCAGTGCACTTAAGAGGAAATCTCAGGCAGATATTGATTTGAACAGCTGTCTCTTAAAAGCAGCGATATCTTAATTTCACACACACACACACAGACACACACACACACAACACACACACACACATACACACACCTGAACAGTGCCTCGCAGAAAAGAGAGCAGGTTGCGGCACACAGGCAGCAGGATCAGCATGCAGTTGAAGTTGAGGCAGGCGGCCGGAGCTCTGGCCCACGACAGCGCGTCCTGACCAGACGGGCAGAGAAAGAGACGTAAGATAGAGGGATGGAGAGAGAGAGAGAGAGAGAGAGAGAGAGAGAGAAGTACAACATAATAAAACAGATAGAGGGATAAAAAAGAGAGAAGTACAACAGAATCAAACAGGAGTAAACAGACAGCTTTCACTTCTGTTTATTAACATTTGGTTTGAACACCTGGTGTTACTGGTGGGACACCTGATGTGACTGTACTCAACCGTGAGAGATAGTCACACAGCAGCACAAGTCATTCTGTAGATATGCACAACACTGCACTACATACATACACACACACACACACACACACACACAAACAGCAGCAGCAGCAGCAGCACAAGTCATTCGGTAGATATCCACTACACTGCCATTCACTGAATATCACATGCTACTCTGCCTAAGCCTTCATTAAACACGATTTTGAGTTTCCATTCAGTGGGACTGAACACATATAAAACACTGAAAAACAAAGGTTCAGACATATAATACACTTTAATTAATTATAAGTGTAGATAAAGAAATATTAATGTACATTTGATACACTTATCTCAATAAGAATACAAGTGTAGTAGTATTTATGGATGAGGAATCTCATATAGTAAAATACAAACAGGCACATAACACACTTACCCCAAGAAGAATACGAGTGTAGTAGTATTTATCGACGAGGAATTGTATATAGAAATATACAAACAGGAAAACATTGATCCCCAGCCAGACAAGCTGAAATGAACCAAACGGAACACTCAATAGACAGCTCTTCTTACTGCAAAGGTCAGACTTATTAATAAATAATATGAAGAGTTCCAAAATGCTATATCTCCATTTTCAAAAAAGTCATGTAATTTAATTGTGTATTTAATTTCATCAATACAATTGCAGTTGTGTTGTTTCGATTGAGTAAAGATGAATCAAACAACAATATCCAACTACAGTTGTACTGAAATCACTTTGGAAACAATATGTAAAAAAATGATTCATGAAAATTCATTAAAATGGAGGATATAGCATTTTGGAACCAAATTCTTCATATATAGTCTTTATAATATAATAAATAGTCAAACAGTCTACTCACAATGACAAAAATGGAGACACCTTCATTTGCAACAAAGCTGCCCATCTTGAGAGCTGGAGTGAGTGTGTGTGTGAGCGGGAGCTGAAGTGCACTACAAAGCAAGCTCCTGAAGGTTCAGTATATATAGGAAATGGTGATATGAGGAAATAACCATCACCATTTCCCGTCTAATTTGTGCCTGTGTGTGTGTGTGTGTGGGTGGATTTGTACTTTGGTCTTTAGACATGCCATACCTCCTCTGCAGCGTGGTTCAGCCATTACTTCTCAATCAGGCTTTGCATCCAAAAGCACTGATAGATCAGGGCCTTGCTGTTATCACAAATCAGTGTAAATAGTAATGCTTACTGAGTATGCTTTCAGTGTTTTATGTTTCAGTTGCGCATGCTGTATTAGCGCTTCATTGTTTTAATTAATTGCATGCATTCCTACTCTACTAGAAGCAGCGCCTACAGCACCTACAACAGTAGCATACAGTTGCTCATACATTAAAGGGTCTGTGGGCTATGTGCGGTCTACATATGGTCATTATGACTATGACAGAAAACCCCTTTTTTTTTGTCTGGGCGATGTAATGAGCCATTGAAACCCAAGCACCTGCTCTTTGGTCAGCTGTGATATTTCCAGTTGAACGAGCCTGTGTTATCTGTATGGGCAAGTAGAAGGCCCCATGAAATATTCACACGTTTCCACTCTGATAAGTCTAAAGGGGAAAAGACACATACCAACAGACAAAAGATGCTCACACACTCACACACTTATATGCAAACAATAGGTTATTTTTTATCTATTGAGTCTTTATTATGGTTATGCTTAAATGACAAAAGTGTGTAAAAAAGGTATTTCTGTGGTTAGCATTCAGTGCTGTTAGCTGACTCTCAATGACCTTTTTCTCAAAACTCAACATTCAAGAAGAGGACCTTGACCACCAGGTGGCAGCACTGTTTAAGAGCTGAGTCTTTGACACATTTTTTTTTATCCCTTCCTTGACAATAATATATGTGCAATAGGTGGTCCCTTTCTTTAGCAAATCTGTAAAAATACACGTGCAACAGGTGCAAAGCACGAGTGTAAAAATACAAAGTAAACAAATTACACTTTTCATTCACAGCTTTACACAGATGAAGGCTCACTATACCATCGGCTTTACACAGATGAAGGCTCACTATTGCATCGGCTTTACACAGATGAAGGCTCACTATTGCATCAGCTTTACACAGATGAAGGCTCACTATAGCATCCAGGTCAAATGTTTCATTTTTTAAAAAAGATGTTGTTTTAATGTCTGCTTTTGCATCGTGCCAGTGGTGCCCTTCAGAGTGTCCAAACAAAACAAGTGGGAGACTGATCACTGAAAGGATGCAAATGTATATGTCTGAAAGTAAGGCCCTAAAACGTGTAAGCTCTTCCAATACTTTCTGAAATAAATGTGGTTACATTTTTGTTTTGTTAGTAGCAGGCATTAAGCCTAGAATACTGGCTGATGAAAAATCTTTAATAAACAAAGACAGAATACTGTCTTTGTTTGTCTTTGCCTGGCGAAAATGCTTTAATAAACAAAGACAGAATACTTTTGGAAGAAACCTGAGTGTGTGCTTTAACTTAGTGGACCATGTAAGATGGCAATGCCCCTCATTAGTGAAAAGGTGGAAGTAATACAATCATTAAATAAATATATCAAAGTTGAAATAAGGTAGTAATTCAGTAAGTAAACGTCACAAAGATAAACAAAACAAAAACACAACAATATTGAAACAAACACTGACATCACATGAACAAAAGCAGCACTTTTGTATAAGCATTGTAGGTTAAAGGTAGCTCACATGCATTCTGGAAAGGTTTACAACTACGATGATTACCACTGCCATGCTGATGGGACCCAACGGGTCCAAAATGAAGGGCCGAGTCAGGGTCCTTAGCCTCCCTTATACTGTCCAGCATGGTGTGTTCCAAGGCAAAGCAAATTGTTTTCATTGGCTTATCGACTCTGTGTTTCTCTTTTCTTCTGCAAGGAGCACTTGTTTTGTGTGCAAAGAAAAAAGGGTGTGTGGGGGGGGGGGGGGGGGGGGGGGGGGTGGGGGTCAGTCAGGTGTTAAGGGTTACTGGAGAAGCTTTGGCTGAGGTCTCCGTTGGTGGCGTAGGTCCCGTCCCCCCCGGGGCTGTCCGCGTCGGTGAGGTGTGGCTGCTTGTCGCAGACGGGCCCTACCTGGGCGGCGTGGTGCCCGTGGAGGAGCAGGCATGAGGAGCCACAGCACTCGCACGCGCCCTGCGACGCGCTGGCGGAGAACAGCCGGCGGCACGGGTGGCAGAACTGGTAGAACATCAGCATGAAGAAGATGGCCGCCGAGTAGCCCACCAGGAGCAGCAGCGCCAGCACCGGCTCGTCCACCGCGCGGTAGACGTCCGTCTGGTAGGCGTGCCACAGCAGGGTCAGTGCGCCGTTCTCCAGGAAGCGCAGGCCGTAGTAGCTGGCCACGCGGCGCCAGCTGTGCGCCTTGTCGATCAGGTCCGGGTCGCAGAGTCGCAGCTGCACGGCCGACCAGCAGAACATGTTGATGCCCGCGTAGAGGAACGTGAGCAGCGCCAGCACCATGGTGGTGCCCACGCGCGTCAGCGTCTTCTCGATGTTCTCGGGGAAGGGCGAACCGCTGCGCCAGAACAGCGCCCACGGGTGCAGCGTGAAGAGCAGGAAGTTGACCAGCACCACGGGCAGCACCCAGATCTGCAGCACGGAGCTGAACAGCACCAGCACAGTCACGCGCGTGGCGATCTCGAAGCTGCGCCACAGGAAGATGCACAGGTACGCGCCCGGGCGCACGTCCACCTCGTAGTCGTCGTAGCGGATCTTAATGGCCAGGATGTTGCAACGGAGCGCGCCGTACACGATGGACAGCAAGGAGATGACCATCAGTGTGCCTTCAGAGACGTAAAGAAAGAAAAACAAGTGAGGAGGTTGCTGGAGAGCTGCTGAATGACCATCCTAACCTCAGATATTAATGTAAGACTGTTATGTAAGGGATAATGGACGACACGGTGGTCTGTTCACAGAAGTTAAAGCACGGTCGAGGTTGTAAAACGGCCCCGACACGAAGCGGAGGAAGTGCATCAATTTCTGTGAACAGACCACCGTGGAGTCCATTATCCCGCTTATTCCACTGTTGCCACTTGCGTTGTGTTCATTTCCTATTACAAATTAAACGTTTTAATCGCTAAAACTGTCTTGTTTGCAGAACTAATTTCTTCCGACACATAATAATTTCTCAACTTGCAGGACAAACTGCCGTTACTAGTTCTAAATGGATGGTTGCTACGGCCAAAGGCCAGTCGTTAGTTCTATCTCTCCCGTTGTCAAGTGGGCGTACCTCAAGATTCTGATAAACTTTAGCTTTGAAACATTGCTATTTTACTTAGCCTGCTGTCATCCATCTAGCTAAAAGCCACCTCCGTCATATGCTGCAATGTTCTGAACGTCTGCATTTTACAGCTCGGATGCAACGTGACCGTTCATTTAAACTTCACAAAGAGTTCGGCGAATTAATATACAAGTGTGATATGGCCAAAAAAATTGATCTACTTCATAGGTGTGCAAATAACATACGGTTAATGGTCGTTCTAAATTACGTAGGACAATGGGAAATTCAACCAAGCAGTGGAATAAGAATAAAATATCAGGTTTTGACAAAGGGTGTTCAAACATTCTTGTTTTGGGAAATTGCCTGACATACAGTGTGGGGTCATCAGAAAGCAACACAACAGCTGTGACACATGCATGGGGCGGGTGCCAACATTTCCCCAGGGGTGAGTGAGTGGTCACACGCTGGACGGCCGTCTGGAACAGCCTCACGGAGCCCCAGAGGCTGGGCAGCAGAGCACAGCGGGGGCAGGACTGGGCAGGAAGGCCAGCGTTGGGTGCTCATGTAACCCAGAAGGTTTTAGTGTGATAATCCAGCCTGGCCGGAGCAGGAAGGACGTTTGTTTGCACTGCGCTGAAATTGTGTTTATTGTTTTGTGTTTTGGATCGCTAAGCAGCTCAGCCAGTGGTAGGAAGTGGGAGAGAGAGAGAGGGAGAGAGAGAGAGAGAGAGAGAGAGAGAAAGAGACAGGGAGGGAGAGAGAGAGAGAGAGAGAGAGAGAGAGGAGATTAACTATCCTAATCTATTTGATGCTTTTATGCTAAAGCTTCAGACCACATCTCATGTTTTTATAAACAACCACAAATGTGCACCCTTCTCACCCTGGCCTTTCCAGGACGTGCTGTTGAGTATCAGTATCCGTTCCGATGACTTCCCCTCTTTCCTCAAATCTTTTGTCTCTTGCAACGCGCTGACTACCGCAAGGCATCGGGTGTCTCCTCTGATAAGACACAAATATAGCTGGCCAGGCCAGATGACAACTGCCAGCCATCTTACGCAACAGCGGAGTGGACGAGGACGGAGGCCTGAGCTCACTCCATGCGGGGGCCCCCTGAAGTAGAGCATTAAAATCCCCCACATTGGCAAAGGAATACCTGCAGTGCCATTCAATAATATGGAATTAAGGGCTCCTCTGCATTGTAGTATTTATCATCACCTAAGTAAGCTCTCCACTGCATTGTAGCATTTATCATTACTTAAGCTCTCCACTGCATTGTAGTATTTATCATTACTTAAGCTCTCCACTGCATTGTAGTATTTATCATCACTTAAGCTCTCCACTGCATTGTAGTATTTATAATTACTTAAGCTCTCCACTGCATTGTAGTATTTATAATTACTTAAGCTCTCCACTGCATTGTAGTATTTAGTAGTAGTATTTATAGTAGTATTTATCATTACTTAAGCTCTCCACTGCATTGTAGTATTTAGTAGTAGTATTTATAGTAGTATTTATCATTACTTAAGCTCTCCACTGCATAGTAGTCTTTATCATCACTTAAGCTCTCCACTGCATTGTAGTATTTAGTAGTAGTATTTATCATTACTTAAGCTCTCCACTGCATTGTAGTATTTATAATTACTTAAGCTCTCCACTGCATTGTAGTATTTAGTAGTAGTATTTATAGTAGTCTTTATAATTACTTAAGCTCTCCACTGCATTGTAGTATTTAGTAGTAGTATTTATAGTAGTCTTTATAATTACTTAAGCTCTCCACTGCATTGTAGTCTTTATCATCACTTAAGCTCTCCACTGCATTGTAGTATTTATAGTAGTATTTATAGTAGTATTTATCATCACTTAAGCTCTTTGTTAGTAGTCGAATGTTTCCTTCTTTTCATCTTTTAATTGTGCCCAAAGTGGGATAGGGGCGTGAGAGTTGTAAACATTCAAAATTTTGGCTAAGTCCCCTCAATCTGTCAGATTTGCCAACTGGAGCTTTAAGTGATTATAGCCATGTCTAAACAACAGAAAAGCTGGCCCAGCCGTGGCGCAACTGGCTGGGGCACCTGCACCGTACACTGGCATAAACCCCCCCCCCCCCCCCCCCCCCAAAAAAAAATAAATATATAAACAACAGAAAAGCTCATCAAAATGCGTCCAAGATGCAAAGGCATAGGGCAGGACATGGACCACAAGAAAAGGCGCAACATTTCAAGAAATTACCGTTCATTGGCAGTGCAGATCCATGAGATGGTGAGGGAGACACAGTACCAAGTCCAACCACAAGCGCCCCCTTCCTCTGATAACTTCTGGCATTATTCTCCTTTCTCCCTGTTTTTTTTAATAACTTTTGGAAGTCGATACCTACTGCAGATGTTTTTCTCAGTCTGACCTATTGGTTCAACCTAAAACACAGCCATAATTAACCATTTTCCTTGACGACGTTAGGGATCTACTTCAGTGCTTTCTTATGATGCGAGTATCTCCAATATGGTGAAGTCCCGACCTGATGACACGCCGTGCAAACCCCTTATTTTCACTGCATTAGTTGTATTGTATGTGTTGTTGCATTTATCTCCATACCATCTTGTGAATTCTATTTTTTTACTTAATTCGAAATCGAAAATGTTTTATTTATTGTTTTGTTTATTTGTTGTATTATTACCATTTTTTTCTCTATTATTGTGTTAATGCTCCAAATGTAAAGCACTTTGAGCTGCATTCTGTGTATGAAAGGTGCTATACAAATAAAGTGTAATATTATTATTATCATCATCATCATTATTCTGTTTTGAACAAAAGATTAAAGCCTTTGGATAAATGCCTTTGAATAAAAGCGTCTGCTAAGTCAATAAATGGAATAGCTTTGCTTTCTTCTGCAGAACATAAACAGTAGACTCAGTGATGGAGAAACCTAATTAAACTTTAAATGAATCTGTAGTCATAAGATAGAAGATAATTACAGTACTTTATTGTTTTATATCGATGTTTTGTTGAGCCTAATGGCATTCTAGATAAAACAATAAAGTAATTATGACAGTAGCCTTCCCAGAGTAATTCTGAGAGTTGTATTTCCTGATAGCAGTTCCTAGAAAGGCCAGTACGGAAAACAAATAAGATATAGGGCAGAGGCGGGCGGAACTCGGTCAGTGTTTCATGACCATATGCATCACGTGTTGACTCAGTTACAGTAAAGGGACACCAGTCAAAGATAAGATTAGATAGATACACTAGTGTAGTGTCTTAGTTAAGCTCACACTGGCCTGTAAAAGTGGGCCTGTACCACCCAAACACAGGGAGAACGTGACCTCAGAACACTGAGAATATAACACCACTACGTCATACCTCACACACACGCTAGTAATTAGCACTCACTCACTCACTCACTCACTCACAGAGGGAAGAAAACAGGGAGAATGAGCAGATGGATTGTGAGGGGTTTGGCTATTCTACTAGTTATCCATTTATTTCATTTCATGATCAGAAAGATCTATGGGCTGCCAGAATCTCTTCTCTATATATCTCATCATATTATATATATATATCTCATCATATCTATACATTCATAATCTCTTCTCTATCTATATCTATCTCCATATCTATACTTTCATAATCTCTTCTCTATCTAAACTTTCTTTCAACCACCAGCTGGATGACTCCTCTGACTTGTATGTCTTGAATTTCCCCTTGAGGATCAATAAAGTATCTATCTATCTATCTATCTATCTATCTATCTATCTATCTATCTATCTATCTCTCTAAGATGCGGTGCATGTTCAGAACCACCAATCATAAACCTGACTCTCTCAACCACACTGGCCTTTTGGAATTTATCTAAATATAAATCAAGAAAAGCTTGAGAGAGAGAGAGAGAGAGAGAGAGAGAGAGAGAGAGAGAGAGAGAGAAAGAAAGAGAGAGAGAAAGAAAGAGAGAGAGAGAGCTGGTGAAAGCGAAAGAATGAATCCTGCTGAAGCAGCAAGTGAAGACCAGCCTCTCTCCTGGAGCGGGACAGAAATAATCATGGGTTTGAGTTACGGCCTCTCCGTCTCTATATAGTTTACGAGGTCACCCTGCAGGACCGTGATACGAGGTCTCCCTGCAGGACCGTGAGGCAGTTCACACCCTGCTCAGCAATGCAGTGACTGTGCTTGAAGCATTGCCTCGTCCAAAATGCTGTGAGGTAATTTACTGCCTCTCACACTTGGTGCGGTGAGGGATATTGATTTGCTGGCCAATTGATATTGCCAGCCAACTATGGATTTGAGAGAAGAAAATACCTTTGCTGCAAGCATTTGGTGCTTTTTTCACAAGATGGCGTGAAATAAATGGTTGATTATTAAAAAAAACAATATATGGCTAAATAAGTTTCAGATGGTCTGAGGAATTAACAGAATTTCGGGGCCTGAATTTGCTCGAGTAGGTAAAGAAAGCCAAACAGTACAAATTCTACCAAAAAGATAAAAGATGACTCATTTTGTTGTAGAGTTGGTCATCTGACTAATGCCTTGTGTCCTTGTTCCTGTGAACAGAAGTCTATTCACAACTTCCAAACAGGTGTATGCCTAAAGCCACTGAAAGGACAAATAAACTGGCAGATTGATGACTGACAGATCATAAAGCAGCGGCAGATGGAAACAGTTATTTAGGCCTCAGGCTAGAACTAGCATCATGCTTGTTTTACAAAGAGTTCTATGTGACAGTTCTTAATGGTCTTAGCAGCTTTCTGTGTAACCTAAAAGAAAAAAATCCTACTAAATTAAGTCAAAATTCCTTCCCAAATATCTCACACCATGATACCACAAAGGTATTAGGTATCTCTCACTGTAAGAGAAAAGTGACCAATATCTCACACCATAATGCCACACAGGTATTAGGTATATCTCACTGTGGGAGAAAAGTGACATTTGGGGCAGCTCTAAATTATGCAGGACTTGCACCAGTGATGACAAAGTTTCTCATCACTGCCACAGCTTGCCACATTCTAGCCTAAGCTCATGTCAGATCATGTCAGGAGATTTCACCACTTCTTACTTTAGGTCTACAACATCTACTAGTTGACTTGGTGAAAGCAATATCTAAAGTTGACTGCTTCAAACAAAACACAGACTACTCTCGTGCAAAGATTCTCGTGAAAGGTAGGTGTGTGTGTGTGTGTGTGTGTGTGTGTGTGTGTTGTGAGACTGGACATTCAAATGTGCTGTATGCCATGACGAGGCATGACATGACACAAGATGACAGGACATGACATTATATGACAGGACAGGACAGACGTACCTCTACCGATGGACACCCCCTGCTGCAGAACGCATATGTAGAGCTGGAGGGTGAGCTGCGGTGCGGAGCCCAGGAAGGCCTGGATGACGGAGGTGCGGGCGAAGGCGGCGCGGTGGGTGATCAGCTTGCCCTCGGCCTGCCCCACCTCCTGCTCCACCTCCTCCGACCGACCGCCCCGGGGCATCTGCTTCCTCCGGGTGATGGTGACATACGGCTCCTCGAACGTGCCCGCGCTGCCATAGATACAGAAGGCTTCCAGACACCTGAAAATGACAACATGCTGGTGAGCAGTCAGCACTTAGATACAGGGTCCACTGGGGGACATTAGAGTCCTGAACTGGGTCCGCTGGGGGACATTCTTCCTAAACTGGTATCTCATTTACAACAACAGAGGCTTCAGATAGCTACTATGCCTAGACATAGATCACTGCTTCCAAAGTGTGATGCGTGAGGAGCACATATAATAAGAGTTCTGAATAGAGACACACTGATTCAGGGTCAGTGTGTGAGGTGTGTCGGTGCGGTGGCACTGTTTACGTGAGGAAAGGGTGAGATTGCTGACAGTAAATCAGAGAGGGAACCTGAGACACCTGCAGGGGCACACCTGTCCCTCACCACCACACCAGAGTGGGCAGTCTGCCCCACAGTGTGGAGGCCCCGTAGTGGCAGACTGCCCATTTAATTTGCTTAGTATGCAGAGGGCAGCATGCCCAGTGCCAGATAAAACGCTTGCCTGGTATGGGCTTTATCAAGCTTCCAGTTCTAGAACGCTTCTGAGAAAGGGGGCAGTCTGACATTGAAACTTGAAAAACTTCTCATGGCATCAAATTCCTCACTAAACATACAATGTTCTAAGTGTGCTGACTCAGGCTTTTTGAGCAAGAAAAGAACTAGAAAGGCAAGCAGTGCATGTGTATGAAACCCATCCCATAAACACTGACACAAGGATTAGCTGTTTGGATACTATCCATTGACAGCTAGGGTGATGCAAATATTTACACATTAAATATGTAATATAGAAATGCCTAATAAACATTAGAGACCTAATAGGCTAGGCTTATAGGCTAGTCCTATAAGCATCCAGCTTAAAATGGACCACCAAACTGAAAATAGCATCAGTAGACAACACAGGCTGAAATAAAGATGTTCAATAAAAACCTGTCAAACAGAATGCTATTGCTGGCAAGTGGCTTACTGGGAGGAAACAGCCAGGCAGAGGCTTTTAGGGTAATCGTTAGGTTACAGACGAAATTAAAAAGACGACATTAATGGCCCCGGGACAGCTTTTCAGGGTCAAGTCCCTTCCTTAATTACGGTTTGTCTTATTTAGATAGATAGATAGATAGATAGATAGATACTTTATTTCTCCCAAAGGGGAAATTCAAGGTCTCAGTAGCATACAGACATCACACACAACATGCACTTACAGCAGAAAAAGTAATATAAATAAAAATATAAAAAAACTCCACTGTACAATAGAGACAGTAAAAGATAAACATGATACTAAAATACTAAATATACTATATAAACTAAATTAAATATCCCACATAGTGTGCTTAAGGATGATCACGCACAGGGCAGGGACTTACAGGGCAGGGACTGAACCTGTAATTCAGTGTGCATTGCAAGGTGCTCTATGAGACTGAGTGTCAAGGTAATGGTGCCAATAAGTAAGTCCAACAGTGCAACCGTGCAAGAAGTCTAGAGACCAGCATACAATAAATATGGACATATAAGAGAATAATGTATAATGTAGACAAGGTAATATAAAAAAAATATATATATCAGTGCAAGAATAGGTTGAGGTAATATGGTTACAGCCATTGGTCAAGTATTAAGTATAATGTACATTATTTTAAACACATGGTGTAGTTAATTATTTTTCTCTGTGATACAATGGGCAGATAAACAGGTCTATTTGAGGTCGGCCAGTGAGATACCCCAGCACTCACAGAATACCCATATGGATTAAAAGAGCTGGGGTGAGAAGCCGACTGACCAACAGGATTTTACGCCCAGACAAATAATTCCACCCGGCCTTGTGAATACTGTAGGATGCGAATACTGTAGGATACAACGCGTGCCATACTAAACTGTTGATCGATACTAGCATGGTAAACAAGCAGGCCGCGCGGATTGTATGCGCAACTGAAGACAAAAGCTGCATTATTTTCTCTGCACAGCAATTGTACACATCCAGCCTTTAAAAATAGACACTCTAAACAAGGCTATCGCAGATGTTGTGTCGAATCTCATTACTGTGCATTAAGACACCAGAACCATTCTCCGTTGTAAACATATGTGATGTCTGTAAGTGTCTGGTTGTTTTTGAAGGCACACCCTACCGGATAATCGGCCCCAGCTGCAGTATATGTAGCAGAAGCACGAGAGGTCGGTCCCTGCTGAGGTCCCGGTGGATAAATATCAGGGTGAGCTGCACGAGGACTGACGGGAGGAGCGTGAAGAGCAGCGTGAAGCCCTGCCAAATTTTGTCTCCAGCGGAGCGGTACGTGGTGCTCAGATATAACGCAGCCGTCGTCTCAGCTGTGAACAGGGAGACCGAGACAAGCACCGAGCTGGGCAGTCTCATTATCACTCAGCCATCTTTGTCTTCGTCTCCTCCAGTCTTTTATGCAGACGATTCGGAGACGGCTGACTGAACCACGAAGCCGCAGTCATCAGGGCTATCCAAGACGAGAGCTGGACTGTTTTGACGCTTAGCTGTAGATGGCGCAGTGATTTCAATGTTGTATTGACCGATTGCGCGCTCGCGAGACCATACGTGCTGCGCGCACGCACTTTTACGCTATAGGTCGGAATCTCTTTTCAAGAACCGCTGATCATTTCATTTTAATGGTTAGAAATCACCGAAATTATTAGAAATTGAGTTAAAAAGATCAACACATGTTAGGCGACGCTCTGAAAGTGTCTGTCTACACACGATCTCTGACATTTAGCCTACACTACTTAAATACAGGATACTGGATTAAAAATGAATATTGGATTGCGCTTGTTGAGTTTGTTATATAGGCCTACTGGAAGGCCTATGCAAGATATCATCAGGTTAGTACCCCCATTCGCCCAGTAGATGTCGATGTAGCACACATTTCTACAAATTCTTCTGAAGATCCGTTAGAATCCTTCACAGCCAGACATGTTTGATAGGCTATAGCCCTTATTAGACATTCTCTGCTATAGCTATATTTCCTTTACTGTCTATAGGTATAGCCCATTTCATTGGCTGTAGACATTGGTATTGCTTTACGACATTTTAGGTGGAGATTATGTTTCAGAAACTCCACGAATTTAGCAGGGGCAGGGCCATGAAGGTGTTAAACAAGGTTTATCAATTGGTTTGAATCGTGAACATACTCCAACGTTTGATTTCACACTTTGATTTATTACATGAAATGTCAAATATTGGCCAGTTATGATATAAGCTAAGTAGGGTGTGATAAATAAACAGATACAGTTTGCAAACAGTGATTTGAATGCTGATGTTTATGGCAACTGTTTGCATGTTCCCATGGAAGAGGCTCATCATGCTTGTTTTGAGGATCTGGCATTTAAAGCTTCCTGTTGGTAAGGTCAGATAAGAACCAACAGAAAATAATGTCCTTCCTTCCTGTCAATACAGCGGACTCTTATGCAGAATGAGTAGGCCACTGTGGCGCTAGGAGAAACTGTCTTCCATAATGTTTATATCTTATTTTGTGGGCCTACATTTAAAAGGGCTGCATACCCTGAAAAGTCTTTCAAAGGTTTTGCTTTGTGAGCTCTCTGTTCCTTTCTAGAGGCCAGATAAATAGCATCAGTATAAATGTCAAATCCCTGTGTGCCCAATGCAAGGTGGCCAGCTCCTTTTGACTTTGTGTTGCATTCAGATCAGGGGTGTAGTGGTAAAATAAGTGGTGGGTAAACTATGATTTCTGTGATCACGGTGAAGTGGACTGCGCCATGCGGTATCAGATTTTTTTAAAAAGCATTCAGAACATGTTTGATGATGGTGGAGGTTATTGTCCAATATTTATAACAACATGTTCTGAATGCCTTTTTAAAAAATCTGATACCGCATGGCTCAGTATCATTTAAAAAGGCATTCAGAACATGTTTGATGATGGTGGAGGTTATTGTCAATACAATACCAGTGGTATTAAATGGTTCCTAGTTTGTGATTAGTGTACATATTGTGAATAATGTGTACATATGTGATTGTATTGGTGAATAAACTCTTTTGAGAGGTGCATAAGCTCTAATAAGAGGTGGATAAACTCTATTTCTGAAATTTCAGAGTTGGATAAACTGTGTTTACTTGCGTTTAGCCCCTCTACATCCCTGATTCAGATAAGTAGTATTGTTATTCAACAAAGACCTATGAAGCTTAACACACGCTGATCACATGATTGTGTCCTCTCAAACACCAGCACACGTTTTCTTTGTCAGTGGTGAAAACTCATATCTGTGCCTTGGGACACCCCCCATATGCCTGACTGCCCTGGTGGTTTTAGCAGTGACCGACCCTGACTGGCATGGGAATTAAAGGAGGTACTGTACATGGGTGGAGGGTACCAAAAGACATCACATCAGTAACTGCTATCAGTGAAACGACAGAGAAATACATGTGGATTTAATGGCAACACATGGAATTAGCAACAGCACATGGACCACATACAGTCGAGACGAGAGCACTGCGATTATCAAGCCGTCTGAGGCTCTCTGTGTCTGTTGCACAGCAGGTTTTCCTCCAAGGAGAACGCTGTAAGCTTTATGTCTGTGTCTGTGAGAGGGAGAAAATAAAGTTGGTGTGTGCGTGCGACCTGCGTGCGTGCGTTTGTGTGTGTGTGTGCGTGCAATGTGTGCGCATTCGCGCAGGTATGTGTGCATGTTTGTTTATCCTTATCACAAGAACAGTCTGTTACAAATCAGTGCTTTGACTGGGACTGATATCCATTCCCAACATGTGTTGCACCATAAGGGTGAGGGTTGAGATGTGGTGGACTGGACATGTGCTTTTATCTCTGTGAATCTACAGCTCAGCAACGTAGTAGACATACAGCACCATCACATTCTCAGGTTTAACTTCCATCCTCCATAGTCAGGGGGCCTATGTGGTTTCTGTGGGATTGAAATGTTAATTTTTGGAGAGTGGTTGGACTGTCTTTAGAGGTCATTGAACATGGAGAAAAATGATGTCTCCATTTTTTTTACCTGTTTTAACCCTATTTTTGTGAAATTGTATATTTCACTATAATTAACACCATAAATATTGCCTAAATCACTGGCTATGTTGAATAAAGTTCACAAAACAGTTATTTTATTATTTTCAACAGTATGATTGTATGTCAAACAATTAGAGATAAGATCAATAACCAATCAGTTTCACCAAATACACATACTCCATTGCTGAAAGATAGCAAAATCACTGAATCACAGATGAGACCTCAAACAACATTTAATTCATTTACATATACACAACACATTAGATCTCACCTCCACAATGTCCTCATCAAAATCTACAACTACTAAACCCTGTTTGTACTCACCTTCTTAAGACTGGTCTCCCCTTCCTGGATAATGTTTTGCTCTAGATTATAAATAATTCTGTCAGGGCATGTACCACAGTCGTTTAAGACATCTGTTATTAAGCCCTCCCTCAAAAAACCTAGCCTTGTATCTATACTATATATACTATCTCCTGGATCATACCTTCCTAACCGTCAACAATTTGTACAGGTCCATAATAAACCATCTACCCAGATTATGGTAAAATATGGAGTGCCTCAAGTCTCAGTACTGGGGCCCCTGTTGTTTAGCAGATGATGCATAACTATACCTCTCCATAAAACCTGATTAATTAACCCCGTTAGTTTCTTTTAGAATATATGTGCCATCACCTGACTAACAGAAAGACACACCTCAGAATATAACCTAACTAGACTGTGCCACCATGGACTATGAAAATGTGCTTGCTCAAATGTAGAAGTCTAGAAGGTCACTAATATCACCAACCATGAAGAACAGAGCACTATGTGCTTCAGGTTATTCGATATTCTAAATTATATCACTGCCAGCTATCATCGGCCAACTGTCAATGGTAGTCAGGGATGGATTACTGCATGGGCCTACCGGGCCCAAGCCCAGGGGAGACACGGAGTCAGGGGGCCCAAGCCATTGCATGGAATCATTGCCTCAATGTCAACACATCATATCAATATATAGGCTATGAATCTGATTGAATTAAAGTATTGGCCATCCCTAAAATGCACCAGAATATAGGAAATCACATCAAAATTTTAACAATCACATACATTTTTACAAATGTCCCCCGCAACCATTAGTGGGTGGCCCTTAATACATCTGGGCCCAGGGGCCTGAAAGTTCATAATCCATCCATGCTGGTAGTGTCTCTCTTTCTCTTTCTCTCTGTTACACACACACACACACACACACACACACACCTGTCTGTTTGTCTATGTGATCCTTTACCCTTTCTTTTCATCACACTTACATAAGCTACGGAAGGCCTTACAGACTTCAGCTGGTACTATGTAAAAGTCTATTAAGTCTATTAAACTTGATTTAACAGAGATCTCTGCACTTTGTGCTCTGAATGGGTGTAGACAAGAACTGACAGAGCAGGCTAGGCCTACACTCAAGCACACTAATAGGCATGAATTGATTGTATTGATATTGAAGTATTATTTTTTTAGCGGACAATTTCAAGAATTTTAGGCACAATTTCTTGTTAAAGAGATCAATCATCAGCCTAAAAATGTTTTATAATGTTGTATTGTTTATGTGGCCCACTTTTGCACACCTTGTAGGCACCAAACCCTATGCTATAATACCAGCAATGTGAGGTTTATGGACAAAACACCATATTTGACCTTTTCTGAATTTGACCTTTGATTTGGGTCCTTCAAAACCTTCAAAAAAAATGGAGACATGTTTTTTACTCTTAAGAACCCCTAGAACAAAGATATAATACTCTCCAAAAATTAACATGCGAATCCCACAGGCCCCCAAATTAGACACATAGGCCCCTCTACTACCATCTCAGTGTGTTTCCTATGACAATACGATATCATGTATCTGAGCATCACACCCGTCTCCTCATTTGTGTTATTGCTCTTGTTTCTATAGAGACGGTTGTCTGGGGACTGTTCATTATGTAGGTGATGTAAAATGAAGACTTAATCACACTGGTCCTCCATAGAGCCTTTACTAGGATGAGTCAGAGTTAACCTTTTATTAACTTCATTTCACCAGAGATGAAGCCAGTGCTCACTCCTCCGTAATCTCCTGCATTCAGAACTGCCAGGGTCAAGCCCCATGAGGAGATATGTGCTCCCTAATTAAATGAGAGGCTAGAAGCCTTTGTAAAGCAGCATATCCACAGGCATCAGAGATGTCTTTCAATGGCCTCCCTGCAGCCTTGCTCCCTTCCGAGGATCCTATGGAGAGGCAGCTGACAATTCCCACATGGAAGCTTGTGAAAGCTTTTAATTGCCCACCATTGTCAAAGGCCCCCTTTAATCAACCACAAACAGCTAAACACAAACTGCTGGCTTTGACAGTGGAATGCGTACTGTGCACATTGACTGAAATCAGTGCTTGGACACGGGGAGTCTGGAGGCGTTTCCAATATGTCAGTGCAGAGACAACTACCAGCCAGTTGAAGTGAGGGCTGTGAGTGTGAAAGAACATGATTAGCTTGAGCTTTAACATGACGTTCTGGAAGAGATGCTGTCACTCATGGATATGTGAGAAGATACAGTAGATCATGGGAGCTGTCATGTTCTCTTTGGGTGAGCTAATTAGTCATTCATTATCTTATAAAATGATCAAATTGTATTGAATGTAGGCAACTTCCAGGGATTTCTCTTCCACGTGATTTGTATCCAGTTGTGGGCAGGTGGGTGGTAGAGTGGCCTCTAGAAAAGTGTATCCTTTCATAGATCATGCCACAAAATATAGCCGCAAGCGGCAATGGCGGGCCCGAGCACATGTGGTCTGCGACCCGTGACATTTTGGAATCCAACAAAGCACTTACGTGTTTGATATATGTACATATCTGATGATGTGTATGCTATTTGTTTTTGCATATTTCTACATTGGAAGCACTTGCTCACGTCCTGTTGGTTGTGACGTATTACACCGATGGTAGTCACTAGATAGCACTACACAACAAATATTTAGGGTACAATGATACACTTCAAAGTTATTAGTTTATGACATATGTTTGTTATATGCTGTGCAATGCGGATAACTAGTTATCCTAAAAAGCTGTTTTTAGCCTACCCATTCGGAGTGGGGGTGGGGGCATGTTCGTCTTAAGGAGGTCTACGTCCCTACCAACTTGTGTGTGTGCGGGTAAAGTTATTTGCTGACCATTTGAAGACTCCATGACATAAGGGGGCGCTATGGAGTCTCTGGGCCACACCTGGAGCAAAATCTCTGTCCCCGAATAAAGACTGTGAGGGGTGACATGGGTGCCAAATGTCATGAGTTTTCACCCATGGTAACCACTGATTTCAGCCTACCAACCAGGCATGACCCTCCCCCCCCCCCCCCCCAGCCCATAATATAAAATTAGGACGCCTGCAAGTTCATACACCAAATGTGAAACGAATTATACGAATAGCCATTTTATCTGTTGCCAGATGGTCGCACTACGCCAAATATGCATTCTGGGTATGTGAAATTATCATTACCATAATAATGAACAATCTGTGAGATTTGACCCATGTCAATCAATGCATGACAAATGTATCACACATTTCCTGTTTTAGATTGCGAGGTATGTAAATTCTGTATAAATTCAGCCTCTGTGTGTGTGTGTGTGTGTGTGTGTATGTATGTGCGTGCGTGCATGCATACGTGTGCATGCATGCGTGTGTGTGCATGTCTTTCCTATGTTTGAAATGTATAGACAGGTCAGTGTTATTGTTTGTGTGTGTGTGTGTGTGTGTGTGTGTGTCTGTATGTGAGACAGAGAGAGCAGGAGAGAGAGCATGTGTGTGGTGTGTAGTGAGACTCATGTGTTTTTTGACTGGTCATGTTAATAACAATATCTTTTTTGTGTGTCAGATTTAAGTTATTTAAGTTTCAGATCAATCCATCGAAGCATTGAAAAAGTTTGGCACATTTCCTACTTTGCCAGGTGGTGGCGCTATCTTAGGCCTAGTCCACACGTACCAAACCGATCTTTTTTTCCTCCGTCTTCCCTGAAAACCGTATCAAGAATATTTGCGTCCAAACGGATCCATCTCAACACGACTCAACACGTTACTTCATACCCCAGGCCTATAGGTGGCACTGTTTCTTTACAGAAATTGCAATTAGGATACTAAACGCAAGGCTTACCCAAGTTCTAGGCTATTCTGTCGCCACATTTTGCCTGCATCAAATGCGCATTCGCATTCAGTGTGCTACCATCGGCTTAACGTGAGTTCTAAGCGTCTTTGTAAGACAATGCTTATATCTGATTTCACTCGACTGTGAATGCATGTATGTTGTAAGACATGTAAAATAAATGAATGACACTGGCACTACGCACAAATTAATGTAGCCTAAACTTACACCGCACTTTCCTAATAACTTAAGTTCTCTCGCGTCACTGACAGTAGCTAGAATGCATAAAAAAACACCGGGAAAAACAGTGTTCAGTCCACCAAGTCATAAGCTATCGGCGCTGCGCAGCACCAGTTGTGATATTTATCTTACGGAGTGTAATCGTAGGTAATGTCATGTATGAAAACTAGCATTGTTAGGCAATACTATAAGTGCAAGTCCAGGGCAGCTGAGGTGTGGCGATGACATCATCGATACGCGAGCAGGATGTGCGGTTTCGCTGTCTAAACGAATCCAAACGGGCTACGGTTTCAGATTTTTCCACTCTGGGACCAGGTTTCAGAAAAGACGAAGCAAAACCTCTGCGTTTAACCTAAAAAGCGTCTCCGTGTGGACAGGCCCTTAGGCATGTAAATTACATGTCTCAAAAAAAGTGAATAAGAAGAATAATCCTGAGAAAAACAATAGGACTTCGCACCTCGGTGCTCGGGCCCTAATAAATACAATCCTCTGTTAACAGTTAACACTTATCGGCAAGAACACCCAATAAAGACAATCCTCCGTTAATACTTAACTTATCCGCAAGTCTATTAATCCAGTTAACACTTAACTTATCCGCAAGTCTATTAATCCAGTTAACACTTAACTTATCCGCAAGTCTATTAATCCTGATCTTGGTTCAGTTCATCTTGGTCTAGTTCTAGAGAAAATTACCAGATAGATGTCAAGTCTTATTATGGTCTATGTACAACTGAAGCACTTCACCCTTTTAGTCTTTCAACAACTGAAGTATTTTACCTACTTAGTGTAATGGTTTGTTAGCCTGGCATTAAATATTTCACATGCATACTTCACTTAAGTTTAGTTTTAGTGCAAACTTTCCACAGCCATTAACCTAATTGATGTGTTTACTATGACAATTTTTGTTGAAACTGTTGTATCCATTTGCAGTATTTGCCTTTCATGGTAATTACTGTAAAATGGAAATAATTTCTCGGAGTCATCAATGCCTCTGGCGTAAGCAGGAATGGAGGACTGTTCTGTTTGATGTTTTAGAGTCTCGGCACACGTGTGATTTCAGTAAGCGTCAGAACAGAGCACAATTGGATTTCAGTTTAAAGGACTCTGACACGTGTATCCCTTAGTCGTGGCAAAAAAAAAACAAGGGGAAAATCGTGTTGTGTATTTCATAGCTCATTGAGACAACATGCAAGGGGGCTGAAGGTTCTTCATCAAACTTTCAAAAATTCCTCACTACAGAGGCTACATGGACTGGTTTGGTTCTCACAGTGTGGGGTCAAAGGTCAAGGTCACTTGGCATCCTGTATAATAGAGCGCTTGACTGATATCCCACAAGTCGCTTGTGGGCAAAATTGCCACTGTAATAATGTAAATTTACTGGACACTTTGTAAACTGACCTCCCTGGTGAAACCTCCTATCTAGCACACATAAAGGCCCTTGAAGCATGGTGCAATAATAGCGAGCTAGAGACCATTGGGTCAAAGACAAAGGAGTTACTCTTTTGCAAAAAAACAAGACACAACAACAGAGCCAGTTTTACTTAATGGCCTAGCAAGTACGGTTCTTGATAACCATCTGAGTTTTTTAGATAACACAGACTATATTTATAAGAAATGCTCACGACTCAGTCTCCTCAGAAGACTGAGCTGTCAGGGCGTCAGTGCTCAGATTACTGAGCTAGTATACACCACACACATTGAAAGTGTTTTAACCTTTCACCTCTCTGCTTGGTTTGGCCATTTAAGTTGCAAATCCAAGAACAGGCTTAACAGGATAGTGTCAATGGCTAACAAAATAGTGGGAAAGCCCCAAAAACATCTGACCCAAATATACACTGACAGGATGAGGAAGAAAGCTGGAAAATCACTGCAGATAGTACACGCCCTCCTCTTTCCAGCCAGTTTGAGCTCCTGAAGTGCCTCTGGCAAAAAGTGTATTTAAAAAATCCTTTACTCCAAATGTCATCAGTATTCTCAACCAAACCAAGAGACAACATCAAGCTGAGCTGCTATTTTAATGTATTTTAGCATATTTATTCTTTTTCATCCCGATATTTTCTTTTCTTTCATTTCATCTTTTTATACTCCTATTACTATGTCTGAGATGTTGTCTGTATGTTTATTTGTCTTGTATGTCTGGTGAGCCAAAGAAAAATTAAAGATTATTTTTTTAAAGACATTAAAGATTTATTCTATTGTATTGTATTGTATTGTATTGTATTCTATTCTATTCTGAAGTCAAGCACTTGATACCACTTTACAAGTGAATCTAATGACAATAAACATTGAAGTCAAGTCCAAAGTGAGTAATTTAGAAAAGTAAAGGCGAGACATTGTAAAGCTTTCAAGGATAGAAGACAGATGCATTTGGTTATGAAAATGACGTTGAAATGTGTGATTCCAGAGCAGCGCTGGGACACATACTGTAGCTTATCTGCCTGAGTGGACAGGAAGTATAAAGACGCCAGAATAACCTCATCAGCTGACAGGCCGTCACACGGAGGTTAGAAAACGACTCTCCAGCTCCTCTCCTCTCATCTGGGGCACTCAAGCGTTCACATTTCAACTCATTGTGGACACTCTGCAACATGCTGGAAATGTTTTATAGTGTAATTCCGGCGTGAAAACAACCAAGGGTCTATTTATGTATAGCAACTTCAAACTTTTGGTTGAGAGCAAAATTACGTTTTGAGCAAGAATGGGCACTGCATGGGCTTACAGTGATGCTAACAAAGCAAGCGTTTTATTTTATATAAACTGCAGTAGCACAGCCTACAAAAGCCACAAAAGCTTTTGGCCATCTTGTGGAAATTCACAATTTCGTTGCCGTTTTTAAAAAAAAAAAAAAAAAAACATAGTCCAGTCCATACAACTTCATTTCAATTTCGAAAGTTTTTGACTAAAAACGGTAAAATCGAACTTTCTCAAAACACATCCAAATGATATGATTTTGATGTCAACTCAACGTATGTACTCCCAATCATCCGTAAATTATTACACTGCTGCCATTGAATCCATCCTCTGCACATCCATCAACGTTTGGTTTGGGGCAGCCACAAAACAGGACAAACACAGATTACAACGCAGAATTCGGCTGAAACAGCTGAAAAAATCTTTGGTGCCCCCCTGCCCTCTCTCCAGGACTTGTACTCTGGTAGGACCAGGATGTGGGCAGAGAACATCACCAAAGACCCCACACATTCTGCACACACACTCTTTAACCTCCTCCCCTCTGGCAGGCGCTACAGATCCCTGCACACAAAAACAACCAGACACAAGAACAGCTTCTTTCCCACTGCCATCACTCTCCTGAACTGCGGATAAGTTGGGTCATCCCTCTTTGGCCATTCACCCACTTCTCCTATACATTACATACTTTATCATTCCAATATGCATCTTGCACACTACATTTGCACGATTACTTTTACACTTACATCCCACTCCATGAGTACTTGTCTTGATATTATGTCTTATTTGTATTTTTGTATTATGTTGATATGTACCTATGTATATTGTTGTCTCTATTGTACAGTATGTGTCTATATATTACTATTTGTCTACTGAATGTAAAAGTTACTACTACAAGTCTTTTTGTTACTACATGTCTATTTGTTGAATGTATAGAGAGTTAACACCTACCGAAGTCAAATTTCTTGTGTACGTAAATACACTGGGCCAATAAAAAACTGATTCTGATTCAGATTCAGTAAATGAACAGCCAAAAAGAAGAAGCTCCTGTTTCACTTGTCACACAGACAGCAATTTATGTGTCAAAAGGGTGTACTTGATGTAATGGCTGCCATAGAAATCATATAAGTGCCAGCCATTTGTAAATTCTGACAAAGGGGAAGTGACAATGTTTGCGTCATCAGGTATTCTTATAGGAATAACTAATTGTGTTCCTTACAGAATGCACACCCCCACCATTTGGACACAAGTAGAAATATATATCATATTCTAAATATTTTACTGATGAACATTGACATCATCAGAAAAATGTAAACCATTGTAGGTTATGAAGATTAGCTGCAATGGTGATGTCAACGCTATGCCTGCGGTATCTCTGAGTGGGGATGAGGCATGTGTCATGGCCTTCTGTGTAATGATGCTCTGTGGAACTCGTCATTGCACAAAGCTGATGGCTCATCTGCCTGTGCCACTCAAAATGGACAGATTTGCTATTGATTCACACTCAGTTACTGTAGAGGTGGTCTCCAGTCGGTTTTACAGAGCTGTAAAAGAAAAGGCTAAAATAATTTGATGATGAACAATGACATGACATTTAATCAAACACGCGCAAGTGGACAGGAAAGGTTAGCTTGTGAGGAAATAATTGTGGCCAAATTGCAATTCAATGTTTGCTTTCATAAATGCTGTCAGCGGGGCTATCTGGTGAAGGGAGGAATTTGTGATAACATTTATGCAGATGGCATTCAGCTGCCATGACATTTGCTGAAACCAATACTCTTTTGTCCATCACACTCCGAACACAGCAGAGCTTCTTTTGTCACTCAGAAAAACGAGATGAGCAGGCGAATTACCTCTCTGGGTGATGACAGCCACTATACTGTGATAAACCTATAACTGAGTGCATCACGTTGCATCTAGAGGCTCTGAAAAGAGGCATGAGATGAAAAGGTTTCTTTCGAAGACTTATTCTGACTTATTTGAAGATACTTTTCAGTTTATTGTTTAAAATGTTACACCAACCTATGATTACCTGGAGGCATTTCCAATGTGTCAGTGCAGAGACAACTACCGACCAGTTGAAGTGACAGCTGTGTAGTGTGAAAGAACATGATTAGCTTGAGCTTTAACATGACGTCCTGGGAGAGATGTCACTCTTGGATATGTGAGAAGATACAAGGGGTCATGGGAGCGGTCGTTCTCTTTGGGTGAGCTAATTAGTCATTCATTATCTTTCTAAACTCAATCAAATTGTATTGAATGTTGTCAGGGTTGTGCAGGAGGACCCAAGTGCAAGACTCCAACAGGCAGAATTACAGACAAAACATGATTTATTTTAACACGAACTTAACAATTAGACTTACTTACAACAAACAGGACTTGGGCTAGACAAGGAGAAACAGAGAGACGATCCGACAAGGAACAGAGAAACAGGAGGGTAGAAATACACAGAGCAATTAACAGAGAGACAGAGAGTGGTGTTGCTATGGTGGGCAGGAGTGCAGTGGTGGGTGTAAAGGTTATAGAGCAGGGGGCTCAACACACAGCCCTGTCTGTGACTGAGTGCTGTGGAGGTGTGTGGGCCCACTCTTAAGGCCCATTTACACCAATAACGATAATGATAACCATAACCATAACGATAAAAGCGTTCACACTGAACAACGATAAACAAAGTCTCTCCTTGTGTTAATGAATGTGACGGTTGAAATTTTATGGGTTCTGATTGGCTATTAGCTTTTTATCGTTCTGAAAATTGCTGTGAAAGTGATCCCCAATGATATCGTTCTTCATGTTGTTATCGTTATAGTTTATGTGTGAACGTCGTCATTCATATTAACGAGAACAATATTTATTTATCGTTATCGTTATCGTTCTTGGTGTGAATGGGCCTTTACCCCGGGTTGAGAGCCCGTAGCGTGCGCCGCACCTCATGCTCCTCCATCGTGTGGGTGGCACGGCTGTGGGCTGCTGGGTGTTGTATGGTTGCCTGAGGTGGCTCCACCTCGAAGCAAGAGGCAAGATATTTAGCTCTTCCGCCAGTGGGGCATCCCCATCCGCAGCTCGGAGGTCAGTCCTGTGGTTGGTGATGTGCTGGACTCCCTGCCACACGTGCCTGCTATTGTTGGTGTCCAGGTGGTCCTCAATCCTCCTCCTGTAGTCTGCCTTGGCCTTACGGATCTCCCTCGTGAGGTCGGCAAGAGCCGCATTGTAAAGAGCCCCGTCGCCAGACCTGAAGGCTCTGTTCCTCTTCTTTAGGAGGTTCTGAACCCTGGTCATCCAGGGCTTCTGATTGGGGTAGACCCGAAAGTGTTTGTCCACTGTGACAATGTATGCGCAGGTTTTAATGTAACACAGAACACTGTCAGTGAACACCTCAAGGTCTGGGTGTTCCAAAAATGTCCCAGTTGGTCCTGTCAAAGCAGTCTTGTAGCTGCTGAGAGGCTCCCTCCGGCCAAGTTTTAACAGTCTTTGTGATGGTAAGACCAGCTTTCCGGAGGGGACTATACTGTATGTCGGAATAAGAAGCAGCAACATGTGGTCAGACTGGTTACTGTCTCGCCCTATATCCCAGCTTAATGTTGGAGTACACCTTGTCAAGTGTATTCGCCCCCCTAGTGGCGCACTTTATATGTTTGTGGTATCTGGGGATCGCTGCTTTTAAGTCTGCTTGGTTAAAGTCCCCTGCCACGATGCACACAGCATCAGGATGCTTGTTTTCCTGACTGCTAATGCTGCCATGTAAATGTCCAAGGGCCGAGTTAATATTAGCATCCGGTGGTATGTAAACAGCGGTAATAATGACCACAGTAAATTCTCTGGGGAGGTATATAGGTCTGCATTTGACAGTCACATATTCACCAGGGCACCAGGTCCAGAGAACAGTGACTATCCGCAACTACTGAGTTGATACACCAGTTGTTATTGACGTATACCCCCCCCGCCCAAACCCGAGTTACTGTTCCTAACATGACGCTGTCTAGCCTACTAACTGGACAGCAAGGTCCAGAATAGATGAGTGGAGCCACGTTTCCGTAATTAGCAGAATGCAACCGTCCTTAATGATGATGTTTGATGCAACCTGACGCCTCAGATCATCCATTTTATCGGTGAGAGATCTGCCGCTGGTGACGGATGATGGTGGTGGTGGAAGCGTTGGTTTGTGTGGTTGCTTCCGTGTAGCCTCATTAAAGCGCCTGCCTTGCTGCCTCACGTTTCCATCCTCTCCCTCCGCCTCCCCGCGGGGATGGTGACCCACCGGGAGCCGGGGCTCCTCGCTATGTCCTCTGGGATGTTGTATGACAGGATAAGTATAAGTATATATACTCTTTTGATCCCTTGAGGGAGATTTGGTCTCTGCATTTATCCCAATCCATGAATTAGTGAAACAGAAGCACACACTAATGCCTGCAACAACACCGGCGCTCGGGGAGCAGTGAGGGGTTAGGTGCCTTGCTCAAGGGCACTTCAGCCATTCCTACTGGTTGGGGTTCGAACTGGCAACCCTCCGATTACAGGTCCGAAGTGCTAACCAGTAAGCCACGGCTGCCCCATTAAATGTTGTATGTTGTATGAGAGGATAAAGCTCAACTGTAACGCTCTGCTCGCTACAAACTGGCTACATGCTGGTTGTAGGTATTAAACGGCCAACAGAAAGTAGAAGGGACGAAAATAAACACATACACAAACATCCATACGAAACATCGAATGGCGATGCACTGAGCCTCTGCAACTGTGTGCGCCGCCATTTCTCTCTCTCTGCCATAACGCAGGACCCCCCATCCGTGATGCTGCAGGACACTCCCTCCATAACGCAGGACACTCTATGCTTGCTTCCATACAATTCAAGACAGTTTGTTTACAACAGCCACAAAATTGATTTCCTTCAGGTTTGCGCTCACCATGATTGACACTACTGGTGTCTGGGCCCATCCTTTCTCTGTGCGCTGCATGATGTCTGGGCCCATCCTCTCTGTACACTGCATGATGTCTGGGCCCATCCTTTCTCTGTGCACTGCATGATGTCTGGGCCCATCCTCTCTGTGCGTGCTGCATGATGTCTGGGCCCATACTCTTTGTCTCTCTGTGTGCGCTGTATGATGTCTGGGCCCATCCTCTTTGCCTCTCTGTGTGCGCTGTATGATGTCTGGGCCCATCCTTTCTCTGTGACCTGTATGGTGTCTGGGCCCATCCTCTCTGCCTCTCTGTGTGCGCTACATGATGTCTGGGCCCATCCTTTCTCTGTGACCTATGGTGTCTGGGCCTGTCCTCTCTGTGTACCCAGACAGACTCCAGCAGGTCCTTCTTCCCTGTGACTTCTCCACAGTGGAGCGACTTCCACCACCAGCACCAATCATTCAGCCAAATCCTGACTGTCCTCAATCTCTTCTTGGCCTATATCTCCTGAAAATACAACCAAAAGAAATATCTCTTTCGTATCATCTCCTTCATTATCTTCCCTGTGGCCATATGTCTCTTCTCTTCGCACCGCCAACTGGTCCTTGTATTGCAGCTTGCAGTTATATTGCTGAATATTAAGCATTGCTGATATTAATCTCTGGGGCAGTGTTTCTTAACTGGTGGGCCGGGACCCAAAAGTGGGTCGCGGAACTGTTCTGGGTGGGTTGCGGACCTTGTGGGTTAAAAAAATTAATACGGATTCACTTAAATTGAGAACAAAATGGGACCGAAACCCCAGTGTGTGGTGTGCAGAATTGCTGGCACATGAGAGCATGAAACCATCAAAACTAAAATGCCACAAAGAAATTAACTGTCTGGTACTTTGAAAGATCAGGAGAAGACTTCACAAATATAATGCCAAACATCAGCATGTTCCAAACAAGTAGCTGTATTTTAGAAAGCATCTGAAAACATCTGTCTGCATTCAGGAGCACAGTAGGCAGAGGAGACTGAAATGTAGCGTAGCGACTGGATCCACTTCAGACAGTCAGACTCCTCTGGGCTTCTGCACTTGTACCCCTTTCTTTCCATTTCATCCTCCTATTCATCGAGTTGTTCTCTCCTTGCTTCGTAAGGCACCATGAGGTCCATGAATAACAGGCAGTTTCATTGTGAGTTGGCATCCTACCTCAGCTCTTGTGAGAGTGGAAAGCTTCACAACAGGGAGGATGTTACCAACACAGTATATTAGTGATTACTTGTATGTCTGTGCATGCCGTGTTTCTTTCCTGCTGTGTCTGACTTAGTCATTTGGCCATGTCACTCTGTGATATAAAATCTTAAAGCCTTCATCTGTTTTTGTGTTACCAATAAATATTTTTGCTATCTATTGAAATCCTTGATCATTGAGATCTATTGAAATATTTAATGCCCTTCATGTTTTATTCAACAAATTTAATTAGGTATGCTTGGCCTGTCTGAACATAATATTTGAAATGCCTTTGGTGTGTGTCAATTACTAGCAATCACGTTAAAAATGCATCATTTGACTTTAACTAGAGGAGCTTAAATGTGTATGTTTTTATACACAGAGATAATGTGCTTCTATGCACATCCAGATCCAGTTTACCATGGCTGTTTATTTCACACACACACACACACACACACACATACACACATATATAATATATGTCAAATAGCAGAACATGCATATTAGTAGTTAGTGAAATAGATGGTTGATACAGATATATCATATGTGCCCACAGCTCATATTAAATAATCAACACACAGATTGCAATTTATTACAAATACATGCTGCCAGAATACCATGGAACATGTTCTGAAATTCTGTGCTAGCAGTGATTCATCATTATGGGTAAGTGGAGAAGAACCTCCTGTTTGGAATTAGGATGAAATGATTCCTACCTTTAGTCTGTTGCGACTGAGAGAGGAGAGGTTGTCATACCTCACACCAACCCCATGATACACGTGCCGAGAACGCGCCTTTGCTCTTCTCCATACCATACCACGAGGATGCGCAGTGGTAACGCAGGCTGTAGAGGCAAAGAGCAGAAGCGAAATTAACTTTTATAAAGATTGCAGTTGTATGTGTTGTTTGCGTTAAGGTTTGTTAGACCAATCCAGTTGTTCGTCGGCATCAAAGCATTTGGTCTTACACGACTTTCAGTTCACAGAAAAAAGGACGGACCTTCTAATCCAGATGTGAATAGATACCAGGACAATGTCTGAAGCACATCCAGTAAGTTTAGAAGAGGTTCTTAACATGTCTGCTAATGCATCTTCCGCAGATGGAAATCTCATCAACGTTCCTGATTACACCGCGTGGCACCACAACACTGGGATTGTAGTTGCCACAGTTTACGCTCTTATTATTGTCATTGGCTTGACTGGAAATGTCACACTCATCCGGACGTTCTGCACGGTGAAATCCATGAGAAACATACCGAATCTTCTCATGTCAAGTCTTGCGTTGGGGGACTTGATTCTACTCGTGACATGTGCTCCGGTGGATGCTACTAGGTTCTTGGCTGATGAGTGGCTTTTTGGCAGAGTCGGCTGTAAGCTTATTCCGTTCATACAGCTCACTTCGGTGGGGGTGTCGGTCTTCACTCTCACAGCGCTGTCCGCTGACAGGTAAGAGAAACATGGATGGAAGGCGCTGGGGGTGTTAATTGCGGCGCGGAAAGACGGGGAAGTATTTATTGTTTGCAGTGGTCTCATAATTAAACTGAATCTTCAAGCTTGTGAACAATATTGAGCTAAATGTTTTTTTTTTGTTTTTTTTTTAAATGTTAAAAGTTAATTTTAGTCTATTCGTCAACACACTTTATAAAATGTCAGGATGTTTGCATAGCCTACAATTAGTTTAGTAGATAGTTGAGTATCATGGACATTTTCATGTACATCATGATTAAAGCTGAGACGCGAAAAATTGCCATGGATATATTCATGCAAATAACTAGCCTACTATTCTGCTTTACTTGGAATATATCGCCTGCGGCGCTCAGATGTGAGCTAGCTTAGTTATGTGAAATGGGCCAAATTGGTTTTTAATGAAAAGGACCCCTTAACCAGACACAGTCTGGCATAGTGTTAATTAAGGTAGTCCTTAAATGAAGCCCATCGTGACAGTGCTCAGCTGTGCTGTCATCATTTGAACTGCACAGTGCAGCAGGACTCCACAGACAGTGGGATATTCACAGTGACCATGACCATTGACCAACACTGATAACATGTTAAGTAGCAGCCTATTCATATGATTTAAAATCTGATATTAGGCTACCAACACTGATTACGTGCTAAGCAACAGCCTTTAATCTAACATCTGATATTACCAATACATTCAGGGTCCCTTAAAGGGTTTTGTAACTTTCTTTCTATTTTCAAACAAAGCTGGAAAAATGCATACTTTTTTCTTACATACAGTAATAATTCTTTAGTCTTATTAAACATGCTTTCTTACACTCTAGCCATTCGTTTTCAAATAAGTAAAACCTGTTAATTTATTATTTATTTTCAGGAAATTAGAAACATTTAAATTCAGTGGCCCTTTGACAGTCTTCAGCTGTGTGCTATGAATGAATGACTGAATGGATGAATGAATGGATGGATGGATGGATGGACAGATGGATAGATGGATGGATGGATGGATGTGGTTTCTTTTGCACTACGTTTGAAGTGCCAGTGAGTCAGTCACTCCGCATCAAAACCCCTCACCATTAGACATCATGGCAGTGGCAGGCTAATCTTCCCCCAAATGATCCTCTGAGAATAAATTATGTTTTACCCTTATTCTTATTCCAAACTGCTGCAATGACCCAAGCTCTGATAAAGAATTCCATTTTTTTTTCTACGTCAACATTATCAAGCTATCCCTTACTGCAACATTTTGAAAGTGAGAATACTGATACTGAAGTAAGGAAAAGGTCTCAAGCATGATTGCTGCTTGTCTGCGGTCATTGGCACCGTGACTGCAGACAGTCATTGTCAAGTAATTCATCCATTGCCACAATCATTTTGTTCTAGAGATCAAAGGAGATAAAGAAGGTGAGTGTAAAAGGACATCTCAGACAGACATGTTTTCCGTAATATGTACAGGACATGACTGCATGTTTATTGTCTTCAGTAAAAAAAAAAAAAACACTGAGAAATCATTCAATGTTTTGTCAGATACAAGGCTATCGTCAGACCAATGGATGTTCAGACGTCTCATGCCAAGATCTGCCTTCGCGCTGCCATGATCTGGCTATTGTCCATGACCCTTGCCATCCCAGAGGCCATCTTCTCTGACCTGCAGTCCTTCCCCATCGCCAGGACCAATGACACCCTCGTCACGTGCGCCCCCTATCCACAGGCTGGGGACCTGCACCCCAAGATCCACTCCATGGCCTCTTTCCTCATCTTCTATGTCATACCACTCTTCATCATCTCTGTCTACTACTTCTTCATCGCCCGCAGCCTGATAAGGAGCACGTCGGAAATGCCGGTGGAGGGAAACGTTCATGTGAGGAGACAGGTGAGATGGAGGATAACGTTCATATGAGATGGAGGATAACGTTCATGTGAGGAGACAGGTGAGATGGAGGATAACGTTCATGTGAGGAGACAGGTGAGATGGAGGATAACGTTCATGTGAGGAGACAGGTGAGATGGAGGATAACGTTCATGTGAGATGGAGGATAACGTTCATGTGAGGAGACAGGTGAGATGGAGGATAACGTTCATGTGAGGAGACAGGTGAGATGGAGGATAACGTTCATATGAGATGGAGGATAACGTTCATGTGAGGAGACAGGTGAGATGGAGGATAACGTTCATGTGAGGAGACAGGTGAGATGGAGGATAACGTTCATGTGAGGAGACAGGTGAGATGGAGGATAACGTTCATGTGAGATGGAGGATAACGTTCATGTGAGGAGACAGGTGAGATGGAGGATAACGTTCATGTGAGGAGACAGGTGAGATGGACTTAACATAAGGAGCTTTGTCGTAAGAATGATGGCTGCACCAGGTGGTCATGGGCTCCGATCCTGGGAGCTCATGTCATTGATAATACATTTGCCATTGCTATAGCTTGATGGTGTTCGACTCCCATGCGGGCTGGATGCAGACATGTTTTGGGGGGACCTCCCAAAATAACATGGCCTGCGGGCTGTAGTTTGGGGACCATTTCTCTAAAGTCTTACGTGTAGTCTAGGACTATGTTATAGAGCTCAGGTTATGATGATAGATTTACTCTAGTCTTACGTGTAGTCTAGGACTATCTTATGGGGCTCAGGTCATGATAATACATTTATCGATAATACATTTACTCTACAGCAGTGGTCACCAACCTTTTTGAGCCCAAGATCCCTGAACTCGCCCTGAACAAAGTCAAGATCTACCATGAAGCGTCCAATTTAAGGTCTTTTATTTAGGCAAGTGTATCAGGTCAAAAATAGCCTATCAATGCCATACATCCTCCACCCCCTTATAGGCTACAGGCATCAATGAGATAACAACACATAACATAGTAACTACAGGGCTCAGGTTTTGAGGACAGGCAAGAGTGACATTCCCTGTCGACAATCACCCCCCCCCCCCCACGTCCGGGGGTTAAAGGGGTGGCTGGTCAGACGGGTTGCGAGAATGGGGGTGTTTCATTAATAATACTACAACTTTTTGTTGCTGTTATTAATATGCCTTCAGATGTTCCAGTGTAACAGAGGTCGTTTCGTCCGCCGCTCACGGCCCTCGAACCCGCCACCTCAACACACACCGGCATGGGAGTCGAGCGCTCTAACCACTGAGCTAAAAGCCCAAGCTTCCAACTCAGCGGTTAGAGCCGTTCTTAAGGTTAGGGGTGTGAGGATTTACACACACAACTAGCCTCACCAGCTAGCATACACCAGCCCCAGGTCGGTTAACAGTTGATCCAATATTAGTTGTGCAGAAATATAGCCCATCTTATACACACGCCAATTGAATTGAAATAGAAATTGTAAAGATTTGTATTTTTTGTAATTGTTCCATATTTAGTGTAGTTATATCAGAACCTGAAGTAGCCTACAATCCAAATGCAAGCAGGAAACTTCAGAGTATTACCTTTCATTTGAGGCCAAGATTATGCTTATAAGGGGTTCATATGCAGTAAGCATTTGATTGCCAGTATGCATTTTGGATAACCCAAAGTCCTATGGGGAGTTTTCATTGGCCATTTTACAAAATGCATGAGCATATCTTGGCAAATAATGGTCTAAAGTACTCATGTTGTCATTCTATATTGATCTCTTTTTGCACACAGCATGACAAGACCTAATGCTAGGACTCAATTCATATCAAGTCAAGAGCTAGAGGGCTGAAATGTGGTCAGTTCAAAGATGCTTGTTATCCAGTAGAAAAAGAAAATAATAGCCTATAAATATCTAGCCTTTGTAACGTTGTGTCAGTAGGCTACATCACACAGTTATTCTAATTGTTTTCCAACAGTGTCTCAGCTTTCCAAAAGAGAGCAGGCATTTGATTATTGGCTACAGTATGTAGGAGCAATGCCCTCCTAAGTCAAAATGGGGCAAAAGTATAATTTATAATTGCTCAGATTTGCAAAAGAAAAGATTTGACACATGGCACTGACAATTCAATAATGGGCCTTTTCACCACCTCTGAGCATCCACTAACCTGGACCTTTTAAGGGACTTTCCTCTCAGGGTGAATGAGAGGATGCTTAATTGCTTTTTACCTGACATTTTTGAATACAGATGCAATGATTAATGCATCCATGGCCAGGATATAATTATATAATATGACATGATTTTAAAAGTGACCTATAACAATAGGCTATGCAATACACTTTAATTTGTTTAGTGCTAATAAAATGATTAAAGGAGAATTCCGGTGTGATATTGACCTAAAGTGTATTGAAACATGATACCGAGTGTGAACGTATGTCTCATAGCCCATCTCGGCTTGTCCCCTGCACTCCAAAATCTGGCGCTAGTTAGCCGATGCTACCAACAGCTTTTTCAATAGTGGTGCTTCGGCATCGGGCTAGCCATGCAAATAAATCACTGTTTTACACCCATTTACGAGGCTCAATGTATCTCCACACTTCATTGGTAGACTTCCGAGGGCCCTGACATTTAAAACGAGACATTGAGAACTTTGAAAAAGCATTGGTAGTTTACTTACAAGATGATTTATACAGACAGTATCTTCACGAAGTTTAGCGTTTGCAGCCATCTTGAATTTAGTCACGATAAGTCGAGCGACAAGTAAGAATGAACAGGTATGATAAAGGGATCAGATTCCAAAAATAATTCAGTGGAAATGCATGGATTCCAGTTACTGCTACTGGAAGAAACTGGAATCCATGCATTTCCACTGAATTATTTTTGGAATCTGATTTCCAAGATTTCCAGATTTTGGAGTGCAGGGGACAAGCCGAGATGGGCTATGAGACATACGTTCACACTTGGTATCATGTTTCAATACACTTTAGGTCAATATCACACCGGAATTCTCCTTTAAGCCTATTTGGAGTGAGAGATGTGAGATGTTTAGAATGTGACAATATGTCAGTCATCGTGTGAACGAAAGTAGGCTATGACTAGGCATAGGCTACTTGTTCTGAGCAAGTGTTGTCAATGAACAGGCTGTGAAACTAAGTTACAGAGTCATGAACAACTGATGCTAATTGTCTGGGAAACATTCTCTAGCAGCAGTCACGTTGTCATTGTTTGTATCAAACAAGTTGTGGATTTGTCATGACTTACTCTGTGCTGAAACCATGAACTGATGCTCAAAGCTTCAAGGTGAACGAAACTTGGAAGAAGTAGGTAACAGGTTCGTGTTCAATAATTCACGTTCAACAATTCCAGGATACGCGTTTTTTCATTGGTTGTTGCGTTAATTCTTACCCAGATACAATAGTGTTATTTTCTAATTGGCTATTGTGTAGCCCCTCTCGTTATTTTTGATTGGCTGATAAGTGACAGGCTCAACTCCAGGGGAGACGCGCTTGATTCCTGCCGGCGCGGCCAGAGACATTTTGGGTGCTGCGGCAGCATACTAAATATATAAATAATTTTTCTGCGTGAGAAATACAATGTGTGGCGGGAGAGCGAGACAAAAGACTGAAATGAGTGACTGTCACGCTCAATGCGTGACACTTGAGAGCCCTGACATAGTCTTTATTTATGATTTTCTAATTGGAGTAGGCTAAGTGTCTGTGACAACACGTCATGATAAATTTGATAATGTTTGATCGCTGTTTTGGTATGAAGCATCTTTCACGTAATGAATGCGCACTCTAGGAAGTGAAAGTAACCGTAAATAATGTGGACAAGGCCTACAATGCGCTCCGTGTCTGTAGCTGGCTGTGCACGTACTGTAGCCTACGTAATCGATTGCATTCTTCAAATAGAGAATAAATTCCTGACAGTTCCTGGTCGCTAAACATTCGTTTTCTTTTTCTGTCAGTTAGCAGTTGATATAAAAGCACCTAATTTGACTTCAGCGTTGACAAATCTTGTTGCGAGAGAGAGAGAGAGAGAGAGAGAGCGCACCTGCAAAGTGGTGCTGTGCACGTGTGTGTCTGCATGTTCAGTTCAAGTCAGACGTTGGTCCTTCCGGTCCCGCATTAACGCCGCTCCATTATTAGATTAACGTTATCAGACAGCGCTGTAAAATATGTGCAGGAATTTCTCGCATTATGATGACTGGAGTTGCGGGTTTTGAATAAATCATGCGCTATACCCGCAATCCCGCGCTGATTTTTAGGCCCTGTAAACGTTGGCGACCATGCAGGAATTTGGTGACTGCATTTTTCCTCTTATTCTCGGGATCTACCGGGCAAGTCCTAAAGATCTACAGGTCGATCGCGATCGACGGGTTGGCGACCACTGCTCTACAGTCTTACGTGTAGTCGGTCTCAGCTTTCTCATCCAAGGGCATTCTGGGGAACATTTGTTGTTCAGTTTCTCACTCTGAAAAATGATTACCCCAAATAGGAAAGGCTCATTGGCTCCAAACTGAAATTGCAGATCAGAGGTCATATTTAAAAGCATTGTTGACATTCATTTGTTTAGTGTTTGATTAGTCCAGCCTTTCTCCTGCCAATTGTTTAAGAAAGGTGCGCCGCTGGGGGGTGGGGGTTAGGACGATTCTAAGAGCACTGACAAGTTGCCCCCCGAGAGCCCCCCCCCCGATTATTAGGGCCCAAATGATCTAGCAGCGCCCCTGTGTTTAAGGCCCAATTCCACTGAACGCTACTGACCTTTCCTGTGGCTACTTGTGTGTCCCGCTGCCACTGACATTTTCCCTGGCCCAAGTTTGGGAAGAGAGCTGTGTGTCCATTTGGTTACAGCCCTGTTATCAGCAAATATCAGTGTGAAGCGCCAACATGAATGTGCCGCACTCCGCTCTCGACATTCGATTACTCAGACAACATGATTCTCAACAGAACCCTGCACACCAGCGTTGAACTCTGCTCTCGACATTCGATTACTCAGACAACATGATTCTCAACAGAACCCTGCACACCAGCGTTGAACTCTGCTCTCGACATTCGATTACTCAGACAACATGATTCTCAACAGAACCCTGCACACCAGCGTTGAACTCCGCTCTCGATATTCAATTACTCAGACAACATGATTCTCAACAGAACCCTGCACACCAGCGTTGAACTCTGCTCTCGATATTCGATTACTCAGACAACATGATTCTCAACACCAGCAGACGTGGTGGCAGAGTTCAATGCTGGTGTGCGGGGTTGTGTTGAGAATAAAGTTGTCTAAATAACCGAATGTCGAAAGCGGAGTGATCCGAACACATGTCGGTGCTGGTGTCCACAGCGCTTGAAGCTTTTAGACACGTCTGTGACAGCAGGTGGACTCACTATGTTAGTGGACCTTTACCATGTTGTGGCAGCAAAAGCCTCACACAGCAATCCTACCAACTAATCAAGTGTATCTGTCATGCAATTAATTATGCTGAACAACAGTGTGAATATTTACAGTAGATTGTGAGTGTGTTTGCATGGGTGGCTGTGGGGGATGGTCAAAGGTTCTTCAAATTGATCACAAATGAAATCAAATCATAATATCATAATGTGACAATCATCCATAAAGTAAGAAATCACATGAAGTATGTCAGTCTAAAGAAACAAATGTAGAGAGCAGCCTTGGTACATTCATGGTGGTGGTTTACAGTGATGGAGTTAGACAGAGAGAGACAGGGAGATCCAGCCTTGGTGGTGTGTGGGAAAAGGCTTTGGCATCCTTAGCTCTGAGGTTGTGTTTTGGTATAGATTAGAAAGTAGACCTTCTGTTGAGGATAAGTGAGAAGGCATGAAGGAGCTGATCTCTCAGAGGTATATAGGGCCTTGAACTTCTATTGTATTTTCTAGAACACAGGTGGCCAGTTGGTTGAGCAGAGGTGTGATATGATTGGTTGGTTGAGCAGAGGTGTGATATGATTGGTTGGTTGAGCAGAAGTGTGATATGATTGGTTGGTTGAGCAGAGGTGTGATATGATTGGTTGGTTGAGCAGAGGTGTGATATGATTGGTTGGTTGAGCAGAAGTATGATATGATTGGTTGGTTGAGCAGAGGTGTGATATGATTGGTTGGTTGAGCAGAGGTGTGATATGATTGGTTGGTTGAGCAGAGGTGTGATAGTCTAGGGCATAGTCTAGAGATTTCATGAACAGAAAAAGTGTCATTTATATGGCCATTCTAGTGTGGTCACCCAAATAACCCCACGGCTACCCAATGGGACGTAATTGGTTGCATATTACACACACAGATACATTTGAGGGACACACAACTAGCACTAAGTGTTGTTGCACCGTAGCCAAAGCTAAAATAATAAACAAAACAGTGGTTCCTGGTCATTATCTGCCATTACCTTTACCTCTACACATTCCTGACAAATCATAACATGTGTGGATCCATTTGGAGATGACAAAAGGGCTGTCTGATAGTTTGTGAACACATTGTATTGTAGGTCTGAGAGGTTTTCATGATGGATGCATTAAGAAAACAAATCGTTTTTCAGACTAACAGCAATTTCAGATGTGGTTGAGTGCTTTTCAACAACAACAGAAATATATGCACTATATATAGGCAAGCTAGTTGAAGAAGAGTTCAAGTGTGTTTGTTGCAAACCTCACTGTCCTTTGAGTCACCCTGGTAACTTCACCAACCCTTAACTCTACCTAACCCTAACCCTTAGCCCAAACTAATCCTTAACCCTTAGCCCAAACTAATCCTTAACCCTTAGCCCAAACGAACTCTAACCCTTAACCCCGAGCTTCCAGTTTTCACCAAAGATTGTTAAGGCGGAGCAAGATATTTCATCAGGAGCCACTTCTGGGAACCCGGATCGCACGAGGGGGGGGTCAAAATCTCCCTTTATGCAGAGCAGAGGCAGCGACTGCTCAATTGAAGTCTATGGGCATAGCTCAGAATTTCACCACATATGCTAAGGTCTTGGTTCTATAGAGTTAGGAATGTGAATTTCGGGCACATTTTCATGATCCTCAAACCCTTCTGAACATTTCAGGTACATTTTTAGCATTTTTGAGCATTCCAGTCTGGAGAAAATCAACCTTATATCAGGTGTGCGCCGGTTATTTCTGCCGCTGCTGTTGGCCGGTTGCAACTTACGCTCGTCAAAACGTCATCGACACGCCTCTTTATGCAGACAGGATTCGATCCCCATTTTGCGCCCATAGACATGAACTACGACGAAGTATCTTGCTCCGCCTTAACAATCTTTGTTTTCACCCTGTTAACTTTGCCAACCCTAACCCTTAACCCCGAGGTTCCAGTTTTCACCCTGTTAATTTTGCCAACCCTTAACCCTGAGGTTACTTCCAACATCCTGTCTCCTCACCTCACAGATTGAATCCCGGAAGAGGCTTGCCAAGACAGTGCTGGTGTTCGTTGGCCTGTTTGCCATCTGCTGGCTCCCCAGCCACGTCATCTACCTGTACCGTTGCTACCACTACTCGCAGGCCGACACCTCCATGGGTCACTATGTGGCCATTGTGTGTGCCCGCATCATGGCCTTCACCAACTCGTGCGTCAACCCCTTCGCCCTCTACCTGCTCAGCAAGAGCTTCCAGAAGCAGTTCAACAAGCAGCTGTGTTGCTGCTGCTGCCCGACGCGACGGCGGCTGCTGCCCCCACGGTCACAGAGCGCGGGCCGCAACAACAACACGCGCATGACCTCGCTCAAGAGCACCAACCACTCCCTGGCCAGCTTCAGCATTGTCAATGGCAACCACAGCTCTCGCGAGGTCGGCCCTTGAGGCCCAGTCGTTGGACCTCGGTGTCGTAAACCGTAATGAGAAAAGAGAGAGTGGAAGTGAGAAAAAGAATTTAACTGAATTCTGTTAAAGGAACATACACGTTTGCCAAACAGTACGTTTCACGTGTTTGATACAAATTAAGAGAGGTCTAAGTAAAGAGACTGAGTTGTACAAAGATAACGAATGCATTGTTTCTCTTCCTCCTAGATTTAGTGAGCAGGGTTAAAGATTGGCATCACTCCATCGGATCCTTAGCTAACTAAAAGACAAAAGCACCGCTAACCAATATGGGAGTATTTCAAATGGACCTTGAGATTGTCAATTTGTTGTGTTTGAAAGATTTATTCCCAATATAGAGTGCTTTTGAGTCAAATATATTTCTAAATTAAGAACAACAATGTAAATCATGACCAAGTGTGTGTTTATACAACGTTCGCTTTTCAGCTTTAGCAAAATGGGAAAACAGCTACCACTGTAGTACGTCTAAGACTAGGAGCTGCGAGGCTCATACAAACTCATATTGACAAACACAGACAGGTCAGAAAAGAAAGTGTTTTGTGCATTTACATGTAAGTGGTGCAACAATGACCTTTTCACTCTCATGATTCACAATGAAATCCAAGGCCAGTGCATCATATATAGTGTTGAAATAGTCTGTGTTTGTGCTTTTATGTCTAGATCTCTATCTTTTAATGTTGATCATATGTAAGAGTCAAATGATTAAGAACTGTGTATGAATACTTGTGACCGTACCTTTCTACTGTATTTTGTCATTTTGTGATGCCAGTGAAGCTTATGACACAAGAGTGCTACTTTGATGCATCCATTGATGAAAATTTGTGATGAACAATGTGCTTGTGAACCATCAAAAACGGCTTTTGTGCTTACTGAGTTGTGACTAAAATATCATAGCCATTTTAAAATAGAAACACTAACTCTGAGATTAAATCCTATGAAGTTGTTGTCACTTGAAAATACATATTGATTATTGTTTATGTTGTATTTGAGTGTTTTATTTGATTGGTCTTTAATTTAATTAAAATTTGAATTATTAAGTAATGCTATCATTTGAACATACAATATAGGCAAGAGAAAGAGAGAGAGAAAGAGATGTCCTTAATTGAAATATGAAGCATGGTGCTATTAAAATTAAAGTTGACTGGTATAGAGCAGACACTTTTATCCAAACACAAACACAAACACAGACACACACGGGCATCAGGCTCCCGATTATCTGCCAGTGACGTTAACCGCTGCTCCAGCATGCCACCGTTGCTCCAGCACACCACCGTGTAAATCAGTTTATTTCGTGATGATCAACAACACTGTCACTTCACTTCCCAATTATGATGTGGAATTCATTTAATATTTAAAAGTAATCAAATCACATCTTGAATATTCTATCTTTGTCATTTGTTTATTTGTAATTAATGTGTGGATATGATCAGCATGTACCTGAACAGTATCATAATTCTGTGCTCTTTCTACACGTCTAAATAAACTCAAGTGGAAATTCTGAATATAATTTGCAACTGTTTGTAGTTTGCCAGTGGAGGATTTGGCATCGGCCCATTCAGGCAGGCACCCACAGCCAAAATAAACAATGTACCCCATTTCCTCTTTTGATGTCGCAGTAATGAAAAAGAAAACACTCCCTCTGCATTCTTCTAAACATGACTCTTTTGGGGTTAGGCGGTGGGGTGGGGTGAAATTGTTTTATTTGTTTCTTAGATGACCTATTTCCTGCGTTGACAATGTGAATAAAATGTGTGTATTTGTGAAAAAGCTTTGTAATCATCCTTTATTCATACATATAACCTACAAGTGTATTATCATCATCAGTAACCCTCTAATAAAGTTATTGTGAATAACACAGAGCAATCAATGTGGTACCAGGTAATTTGTAATGATGAGATTATTTAGTGATTTGTTTCGTTTTGCCATATTCTCTGACCACTCACAGGGTTGGCAACATTTGAACCATCCCTGCACTTAACCCAAACCTACACACAAATGCAAACTCCACTTGTATGACTCTCTTTACATATGTCAGCTGTAAGATTGCGAAGGCCGGAAACACACAAACAACACAGCCATTACAAGGAACTTCAGGAAGGTCAGTCCTCCATTTTTCTTCATGATTTCTCCTGCTCTACCTCTTTCCTTCTTTCTTTCTCCATCACTTTCTTTTAACTATTTTTTTCTCCTGGTAAAGTCAAGAGATTTTTTCCATTAGTGTATGTTTATTTTAAAATTCATGGCCAAGAGTAGAGATATCTCAACAGACAAACTCAAGACATGATTTATGCAGTAACTTGGCTATCAGCAGAAGAGATTGTTTTGTGTTGGCACTGAACTCAAATAAGTTTTTCACATAAGCCGCAGTAAGGAGTTTATATTTGTCAGTCTAAGTATAAACTGTCTTCCATGTTTATAGTGAGCGGAGATGCTTTTCCTCCTTTACCTGATTGGATAGTGCTGACTTGCTGTGCCAATCAGGACTCTCCCACAGCCAACAAGCTGGTGTCCAAATTTGGCAACGTCTTTCCTCCAGGTTTGACGTACTTACTGTAATATAATTCGTAAGAAGCATATTTATAGCACTGCATTTATAGAAGTTTATACAGCTTTATGGTGACAGAGTGAGGTTTATTTAATGTTGTACCATGACTCCAAAGGAATATGTCCTGATGTGGCGTGAATGTTTCCAGTGTGTTGTCCCTGTTTGCAATTCTGGGCCAGTTTAGCTTGTCACCATTTGTCTATCAATACCGTTTGAGCTGCCATAATAGCACAGTAAACACACACTGTGCCTGTGCATCGCACACGTGTGAAACCGCTCTCTGAGCCAAATGAGTTGAATTGTCATCAGTCACTCAAAGACTTATTGATCCAGTATGATGACCGCACTCTCAATGGATAAACAGCTTAGATGCACTGGGCAGGACCAAATACAATTTATTGTGTTCAGTGACCACGTGAACTTGCTGTCATTTGCTTTGTCTTATTATTGATGTACCAGGAGATGTTTTGATTACTGTGCACTGTAGCCGATTTCAACAAATATGCCTTCTCCTTTCCTTGAAGCTATGGTTGCCTACTGACATCTTTTATAATGTTAGAAGAATAGGGCCATATTATGACTTCTTCACAATAGGCTACTATGCCAGATTGGGGCACATAGAAACATCAATGCAAATCCGTCTTTGATAAGTTTGACGTGAATAATTGCCACAGTCCTTTACACACACCAGAACGGAGAGAGACAGAGGTCTCGGGGCAGAGGCTGTGTTTTTGGTATGCATTATGGGTAATGTGGCATCTCTTCTGTGTTCTGTCACTCTGCAATGGGCCGTGCCTTTCCTGTAAACAGTTCATTACCAGCAGCTGGGTCCCTCAAATGAAAGCGCCGCTTCTCCCCCCATGTCTTGAACTACACAGAAGAAGACAACAAATTGACTACTGCCCCATTCAGGGGCTGATATTGGTTATTTCACACCTCTCACACCTGAAATTAATGCTATGTCCACACGATTCCATTATTTTTAAAACGCTGTTTTAAAAAACTAAGGCCATTCTGGCCTATACCATTCAATTCAATTTGAAAATGCTGTGTCTACAGTATTCTAGATCTGTTTCATTCCGAAAAAACTTTTGTTTAGTTTGTGCTTCTCATCTATACACTACTCATGCTACTCAAATGAAGTGCTTTGAAAATGCTGTCGGCCCCAAAACTCTGGCTTTGTGCATTTGAAGAGGCTGAACGTGATGCCTGCTGGACCTAACACTTCATATTGTGCATGCTGGTTAGGTGCAGCAGGACGTTGCCAGGATGACACCATATCACATGACCTTTGACCTCGCGGGAGCAAGGTGCAATCCAATCAAGTCAGCTCGTGCTGTCGCTCTCCAGCTGCACCAACATGGAGCCGCCTCTGTGATGACAGAACTGACTGATCCTTGGGCTTCACTGACATATGATGTGTTACATTTTTATTTGAGGAATTTTAGATCCGGTATCCCCTATGCCATTGCAGTTTTTAGGCTATTTTTACAAGCCTGCCTGCAGTGAATGCATTTTAAAAATTAAACAGAATAGCGTTGATTAAGTCTAATACAATCTCCGTCCAGATGCATGTTTGCACAGCTAAACACAACAACACAGCATGTAGGTCAAGCAAATCACACAAGATGAAACTGCACACATGCTTTTTCTTTTCAGGCTGTTCCAGTAGAGGTGTGAAATTGCCAGATTTGACGTGGGCTGTTTTACTAGCTTCCTTCACATGACAGCGTCTCCCTATAGAGCCTGACACAGAGCAGTCTTGGCACGGTATTCTTCCTTCTGAGAATACCTGACAAGTTCTTCCCTTTGCCTGAGAAAAATCTTCTCGGACATGTACTTGCTGCTCTTCCTTGCTCATGAAATGTTTATTTCGAGGGCGGATGGAGAGAAAGAAGCCACTGGACTCTGGGCAGTTCTTGCCAGCAAGGTGATACCGACCAGCCTGTCAGTGTTCCCAGTGGGATTCAACCTCAGAAGGAATTCTAGATGTTAAAAACAGACTCCATGCTATTTTTACGCAACATTCATACTCCATAGATACTGTACATATAATAAACCATTCATGTACAGTATCTTGTAGACATGGTGAGTGTTTCCCATTAGGTATTAGATTCCCAGTAGATTCCCATCTTCAAAATGGTTAACTTTTACTGACATCAAGAACATGCCAGAATGGTCTGACCTTGATGATGTTCATAGCTAAAACCCATGACCCCTTTTGCAAGAATGTGAGGGCATTGCTGTAAAAGTGCTCAGTTAATCTACTTTGATTCAGCAATGAATGATGGAATTATGAAAGATTTTAGTATAAATAATTTGAAAAACATTTACATGATCCTGCCTAAGGAATCTCAAAGAGCCACTGACGGAGACTTGAAGGAGCACAGTCAAAGAAGTTAAAGAAGAGACCAATTAAACTGTCATCCTACACCAGCCAATCAGCCTCTTTGTTTTGATTTTTATCATGAGGCGTGTATTTGAAGAGGCTTGGAAGTAAAAATTCAATGCAATTTCTCCATTGACAATTGCGGTATAAGCCATAAAAACTTGTCTGAACTGCACGTGGTAGACTTAAAACCAGCTACGGCTGTACTAAGCAATTGTATATGCTCATATAGACGCCAAGAGTTCATGGGGCACTAACCTTGTTTTGAGATAAATGCCTTTTATTCGTGATCTCTTGGATAAGTACTTCATTACCCACAATCCTGAACAATCCCACAATCCCACAGTGATGCCTCAGATTGGTGGAAAGGCCGTTATGGTCATAGTTTGAAACTCTCTCAGCGAAAAATATTGACAAAGATGGCGGAGTATTTTACTGCCTATGGCGAAAATCTTAATATGATTAAAACATTTCTTGACGAATATTGGTAAAATTTAAATCAGGTCACATTATTGACTGTTGTGTGTCCGAGAGTCAGCTTGTGGGTTTTGTAAGGGCCAGCATGAGGGACAAGACCTACAAAGTTGTGGTGAGTTAAGCAGGGAGGTTGGTAATGTTAAAGGAATTATCCGGAGTAAAATGCACTTTAGATGAATTTACGGATGATTGGGAGTACATACGTTGAGTTGACATTAAAATCATATCATTTGGATGTGTTTTGAGAAAGTTCGATTTTACCGTTTTTAGTCAAAAAAAAAAAAACATAGTCCAGTATTTCTTTCGAAATTGAAATGAAGTTGTTTGGACTGGACTATGTTTTTTTTTTTTTTTTTTAAAAACGGCAACGAAATTGTGAATTTCCAGAGCGTGTTACTCCACACTCGGCAATCGACTCCTACTGACTTTCCCCTAAAGACGCCAGCTGCAGCAGCAACATTTCCGGAAGGTACTGGCTTGATTCTGGACTCTCTATCCGACCACATAAAGACCTCGGGATACTTCGGTTTGGCTTTAGGGACCCTCTACTCACTACCACGTAAGTGTAATGTTGTTTGGAACTGTAGAAGAGGTATAAAAATAGCGTTTTGTAGCGGCAAAATGACTTGCCCTGGTCACTTCCAGGCTAACGAGTTTTGACTAAAAACTGTAAAATCGAACTTTCTCAAAACACATCCAAATGACATGATTTTGATGTCAACTCAACGTATGTACTCCCAATCATCCGTAAATTGATCTAAAGTGCATTTTACTCCGGATAATTCCTTTAATGCTGCTGGTTAACATTAGCTAGGCTACGGTAGCCTTCATACTGTATGATTCATATCAATCATTAACCTAGGAATACTTCTTCATGCATTTAATGAACATTTTGTGTAATAATTCACGGCAAATTAATAAACTGAATATGGTGGTCCAAGAGCAGACCATGCACCGGTCCATGTATCAGCCCGACTGAGCAGTGATGACAGCATAGGATGACAGTCAGGTACGGCACACCATGTTGCTAACGTTAACGTTAACCGCTTTCACACACACACGATATAAAATACACGATGATAAATATAAAATTCAATATCAAAACACTATTATTTACACGATTACTCCTGAAAGAACTGCACATTCACTATATAAAAATCACTGTTTGGAGGAAAGGGTTCGCGTGCTGTCGCCGGTTGGAAATGGTTTCATTGGCAAAATAAATCTCGCCGATTCAGTGTTGCCAGATGCCAGCAAGGTTTTCCAGCCCAAAACCTTGTCAAAAACCGCGAGAATGCACAAAAAACCACCCAATTTTTTTTTGGCTTGTTTCTCATTTAAACACATGGAAATCATTAACAAGCTTAAAATTAGGCCTAGGCTACTCGTTTTCCGACTTAACCTATCCGATTTTAGAAACAATATTCAATCAAATGAACACAAAAGTAGACTACACTGACCTCAGCTTATGTTATGGAAAATAATGCGATCAACTTCTATTGTAGTGAACTCTGTTTACTGGCCGCGTTGGTCACGCCCACATTGACTGACAGACTGATTGATTCCGGCTGGCCGCAAGTGAGTGGCACACCTGCGGCTTGCTGCCAGTAATTGTGGTGAGATAAAACACGAGCTGAAACCAGGTTGCGGGATGGTAGGACGATGGACTAATATGGGCATCTATTGCGAATCCATGCCCTGGACTTGCGTTTGGACGTAGGCTATGTAGTGTTGTGGATTTATGCTTTATGCTGAAGGATTCGCCTATTCCGCGGAGTTCTCGCTGTTGGACATTTGCCGTTTGAACACTCGTTGAACTTTTGTACTTTCGCTGTCGAGCTGCTCCAGTAGCCTAAGCCTACTCTCCTTGAGCTGGTAACCTCACTGCAGTCTACGTTCAGTTAGCCCCCGGCCGGGGTAAATAGCCAGTCCCTCCCCTATAAATTGTCCATATGGACCAGGTTGTGTTGTGTGGGTTTGGGGGTGGTTTGTGTGTGGATTGGTTGGGTTGTAATTATATTTTAGGATTGTGAATACATTTGAAACGTGAATTTCGTGTGCGTGTGTCTTGCTTTTCCTCCGATAATTAAGAAATTACACTATCAATGAGTGTTTATTGTAAATAGGCAAGTCGCTTAGAACAAAAACATTCAGTAGCCTATCCTAACATAAAAACATCGATATGGACATACAAAATAACCCATTTTAACATTTAAATTATTTCAAATAGCAACAATGCAACATGCATAGGCCTATTCATGAATAACATTACATGAAAATCATGTTTAGAACAGGGCTGTTGACTCTGCGTAGCCTGTTATTTAGAATTGTGCTCTTTGCAGAGGTAGAACGTTCATGCATGGCGGGCCATCTCTACACAAAATGTAGGCCTGTATATTTTCATAGGCCTACGCCATAATGGCAAACTCTGAACAATTAGAACAATTAGGCCTAATACAGGCTATATAACAATTATTATTTAGATTAATTTGACTAACACAATAACAAACAATAATACAATTATTCTGAATAACATATTTAAAGCCATTTTCACAAAAACACACGTCGAACCGCATGAGCTATTTACCGTCAGACAGTTCGGAGTGTGAGTTCGTGAAAATCCCTTTGAACAGTTATTAAGAATAATTTTATTAACACAAAAGCTTTAGGCCTAGTATATACTAGAGTCAAACTTCTTTAACAACTGTCAGGGAGGACGGAATGTAGCTGATGTCAAACCATTACGCGCAAGACCTGTGCGCACGTCCAGCAACCCTGAAAGAAGGGGTAAGCCCATCCTATTGCGTAGGTCATCTTTAAGTAGTGTGACTTGAGAAAACGCTCTCTCAACTGGAGCGTTGGATATGGGGAGGGTGAGCAATTTAATAGCACCAAAAGCTAAATCTGGGAAACAGTGGTTGCCCCCCGCATCTTTGAAAGATTCCACCTCAAGCCAAAATGCGTCAATGCCAAGGTTGGGAGAAAAACCTGCTGAGCCAACATTTCTCAATTGAGTCTCAAGAGAATTGAGAGAGCCAGAAAAGAACTCCCTAGGCAACTCTCGGACTGTTGGCTTATAGGACATCACGGCAGCAGGACATAGGAGCTCCAGCTTCGCGAGCAGCTTCATGGATGCAGGCAGGCGCATTTGGTATTGGACCAGGAGTTCTTTCAAAAAGTCTGCGCAACGTGTTTGGACCAGCAGCTTCATTTCAGGAGACAAGGTGCTTGCTGGAAAACTGTGCATTCTCGCGGTGTGCATTCTCGCGGTTTTTGACAAGGTTTTGGGCTGGAAAACCTTGCTTGCTTCTGGCTGAATGTGGCACCCAAGTCAGCGTCTGCAGGTGAAAGATAGACACTGGTGGAATTTAGGTCCAATTCTCTGAGTTGTTTTTCATTATTCATGCGGAAAACGCTAGGCTTTATTATGCGTCTCATAGTTGACATGTAGAGCCGGTCAAGGTCTCGGAATACAGCGAGGCTGTCCCCAGGCTCCAACTGGAAATTTTTGTTTACGGCCTTAATTTCAAACAACAGCGGACGTAAAAAATGCAAGTACACACTGTTTGTTTTATCTTTGTACATCTCGCTGAGCAGACGTGCGGCATAACAATGCTCAGCATTAGCAGCCAGTGTAAAATGTAAGGTCAGCTCCTCTTCTTGGTCCAGAATTCGGTCTATGCAGTCTGCTGTTGCCAGCCAGCGAGTGACGCTCGGCGATAGTAACTTAAAGGGAGACCCTTCATTCATGGTCTCGTATATGGCTTTATAATCGGTCTGGCGCTTTGCAGAGTGTGAGAACCAGTTATACGTCTCTCTGATCAGATGGTCTAAATTACTGGACAGCTGTTTCATCGCTTTGTGGGCAATGATATCCAGGGAGTGGCACACGCATCTTATAAGTTGTAAATTCGGCTGCCTCTGTTTCAGTAACGTGTACACCGAATGATGCCTGCCGACCATTACACTGGCCCCATCGGTTGCTATCCCCACCATATTAGAAATGTCCAGTGCACACTCCTGCAAAAATCGAATGACTGCCTCCACAACTCCATTAGCATCAGCATCTGAGAGCTCCACCAAACCCAAGTAAGTGCTAATAAACCGGTTGTGTTTTTTGGAGCGATATTTTATACATATGCAGAGCAGTTTGGTCACTGTAATGTCGGTTGTCTCGTCCAAATAAAGCGAGAATGGGGAGTCACCGATGTCCTCTCTTAGCTCCTGTCTAAAATGAGGTGCTAACAATGACTTTATGACAGCAGTGCATTGTGTTCTGTGCATCTGGAATGCACCTGTCTCATCTTTCAATATGTCAGATAGTTCATCAACAGCATTTATGGCCGTGTGGCACGCAATGTACGTTGCGATCCGCAGTTCTCGTCTTTTCTGGACATCGCTGCCAGGGTTACTGGACTCACCCACTCTGCTAACTGTACATGGTCTGACCGTTGGCTGGCACCTTGCTTTATGCTTCTTGGTGGCGGCATGATCTTTGAGATCTTTTAAATGAGCACGGACATCAGCATTGCAGTATTTACAGTGTGCCTTTCCTTCTTCTCTATCCGGTGCAATCCATGACTTAAGTCTGGATCTTTCTCCCTCTCTTTCCTATAACTCTTTTTATATTTTGCCCACTTTGGCATATTGGCAGTGTCAGCTAGCTAAGTTTAAAAATCGCGCAATCTAGTGTGTTTGAGGGGCAGGCGGCGCCGGCGTGTGTGACGTGAGCTGAAGGTAGTGGGAGTGTCTGTTGTGACTGTGAGTAGTTTAGTGGGAACGTCAGCCAGAGCTGTAGTGGGTGTGTCTGGGGGTGTGTGAGTGAGCGAGCGAGTCTGCTGCCTGCCAGATATGGCTCTGCTGCCTGCTGAACAGAGGGTTGCAGGAAGAAGGATCTAAAGTGCTGGTGTTTCGGCTACAAAAACCCGCCGAACTGATCCGAAACCAGACCAAATTTTATCTACCCGCCCAAACCCATTTTTGCCCGCAAAATAGATTGCAAAACCGCCCAATTGGACGGGAAACCACCCAATCTGGCAAACCTGCCCCGATTCCTTCGCTTGGAAATGAAAATATGTACACAGTCTTGTACCTTTGACTTTTTTTGGATTTCGTTTTTTCACTCGAAATGATATGTTGTATGCTTATGAGTTATAACATGACTCTCGCCAGATGAATTTCGTTCCGCTTAGCTCCGCCTAGCTTCACTCACATCCATCTGGGTCCTCTTCCATAGAGCTGCACAGTCCCGCCCACAGCCGATGCCGGATGTAAAAATTCAATGCAATTTCTCCATTGACAATTGCGGTATAAGCCATAAAAACTTAACTGCACGTGGTAGACTTAAAACCAGCTACGGCTGTACTAAGCAATTGTATATGCTCCTATAGACACCAAGCGTTCATGGGGCACTAACCTTGTTTTGAGATAAATGCATTTTATTCGCGATCTCTTGGATAAGTACTTCATTACCCACAATCCTGAATAATCCCACAATCCCACAGTGATGCCTCTGATTGGTGGAAAGGCCGTTATGGTCATAGTTTGAAACTTTCTCAGCGAAAAATATTGACAAAGATGGCGGAGTCTTTTACTGCCTATGGCGAAAATCTTAATGTGATTAAAAACTTTCTTGACGAATATTGGTACTTGTATCAACAAGGATTGGGATTTATACATCACACGAACTTAGTCAGGGCCAATACACTATCAAATAGACCACTGTAAATGTTAGTTTAAACACTCAAACTTTTCAGGTAGCCGACAGGCTAACCTTTAGCATTTCCGACATTGTATGTCATTACATAATGCAGCTAACATTAGCCTACATGCTGCAACACAGGTATGAAATATATTATGTTTTAGTGAGTGTCCAAAGCCACTTTAAATCGGGTCACATTATTGACTGTTGTGTGTCCGAGAGTCAGTTTGTGGGTTTTGTAAGGGCCAGCGTGAGGGACAAGACCTACAAAGTTGTGGTGAGTTAAGCAGGGAGGTTGGTAACATTAATGCTGCTAGCAGTGCTAGTTAACATTAGCTAGGCTACTGTAGCCTTCATGCTGTATGATTCATATCAATCATTAACCTAGGAATACTTCGTGCATTTAATGAACATTTTGTGTAATAATTCACGACAAATTAATAAACTGAATATGGTGGTCCAAGAGCAGACCATGCACCAGTCCATGCATCAGTCCGACTGAGCAGTGATGACAGCATAGGATGAGTCAGGTAACGTTACAAAGCACTGCCGTTAACGTTAACCGCTTTCACACACACGCGATATAAAATACACGATGATAAATATAAAATTCAATATCAAAACACTATTATTTACACGGTTACTCCTGAAATAACTGCTATTAACTGCACATTCACTATATAAAAATCACTGTTTGGAGGAAAGGGTTCGCGTGCTGTCGCCGGTTGGAAATGGCAAAATAAATCGCGCCGATTTTGCCTATATTATTCAGTGAGGCGCGGTGGTTTATGAGATGAGTAGTTCCTTCGCTTGGAAATGAAACTATGTACACAGTCTTGTACCTTTGACTTTTTATGGATTTTCTCTTCGTTTTTTCACTCGAAATGATATGTTGTATGCTTATGAGTTATGCCGTAGCTGGTTAGCCTAAGACATGCTGTAAAACTCTTTAGATATGGATTTTTCCAAACGTCAATGGGACAAATGAATAGGAATCTTACATCCGGCACCTAACCGCATTTTGGCTGTGGGCGGGACTGTGCAGCTCTATTGAGAGTGATTTCTGCAACCGATTTTATGGTACAGCCAATCAGGACGCAGGGCCCGAGTTTTATAGATATGACATAGCGTAGAAGCGACTGTGAGACTGTTATCAGCGTCACGGGTTGGCTTCGATGTGAGTGGTAGAAGTAGCACGTCAATAGATGACGGACAAGTGGCTTATTCAATCATATGCAAGCATTTTTTGATTAGGCCCAGCCTTCTGAAGCAACAGTCCAATGGATTGGTCCCAGATGGATGAGTGGAGCTAGGCGGAACGAAATTCATCTGGCGAGAGTCAGGTTATATGAGTTATGCCGTAGCTGGATAGCCTAAGACATGCTGTAAAACTCTTTAGATACGGATTTTTCCAAACGTCAATGGGACAAATGAATGGGAATCTGGCATCCGGCACCTAACCGCATTTTGGCTGTGGGCGGGACTGTGCAGCTCTATGTCCTGGAAAAGAAACCAAACACAGAAATAAATAGATTTCTATATGGGAGTGTTGAAGTGTAAAAGGGGCTTTGAAATAAGATATGGCAGCGTGATTAGGGGATGACGAACTGGCTGCCCTGGTAAGAAATCAGAAGCTGGCTAACAAGGATGTGGCTAACAAGCCATATCCCCCCAGCTAACGTTGAGCTGCCCGGCTTCAGTGTAGCTCGTTTGGACAGAGGCAATAAACTTTCTGGCAAAAAGAAGGGAGGCGGACTGGTGCTATACATAAACAATAGATGGTGCAATCCCGGACATGTTACAGTGAAGGAGACTGTATGCTGTAAGGATGTGGAGTTACTAGCGACTCTACGTCCATACTACATGCTGAGAGAGTTCTCGCACGCCATTGTTGTTTGTGTCTACGTGCCGCCTCAAGCCCTCACGGACACAGCGTGTGACGTCATTCACTCTACAGTCGCTAGGCTCCAAACTCAGCACAGTGATGCCTTCTTTGCGATCTCTGGTGACTTCAACCACATTACACTGGATTCCACCCTCACAAACTTTTACCAGTTTGTTGACTGCCCAACTAGGAAAAACAGGACAATAGATCTCATGTATGCAAACGTGAGGGATGCTTACAGTGCCACCCCCCTTCCCCCACTGGGGAAGTCGGACCATAACCTCAGTCATCTTCAGCCAATGTACAAGCCAAAAGTTCAGAGGCTACCAGTTGCCACGCGCACCTTCAGGAAGTGGACACCGGAAGCGGATGAGGCTTTGAGAGACTGCTTTGAGTCGACTGACTGGAGTGTGCTACTGAATGGAGAGGTCTTAGAGGAGGTCACACATTGCACTACTGACTATCTGAACTTCTGTATGGACATTGTTGTTCCCACAAAGACTGTACGCTGCTATCCAAATAACAAGCCTTGGATAACCAGTAATGTCAAGACCCTTCTCAATAGGAAAAAGATGGCGTTTAAGGAGGGGGGCATGGCAGAGCTGAGGCGAGTACAGGGGGAACTCAAGAATAAGCTGAAAGAGGCTAAGGAGGACTACAGAAGGAATATGGAACAGAAGCTGCAAGATAACAACAGCAGCTCTGTGGAGGGAGACCTGGACAGGGCGAACCAGCTGAACCACTTTTACAACAGGTTCGATTGCCCATCCCCCAGCCCCCACCCCACCTCATTACCAGTGCAACACTCACTCCCACCATCACTGGATATTGCACCCCCCCCCACATGGCGACCACGAACAACGAGGTGACAACGACCTCAGTCAACAGCCATCAGACACACAGACCCCAGATGCTGCCCCCCTCCCCTCCCTTCCCCCCCTCCATCATCACTGCTGATCAGGCTATCGCACCTCTCCCCCACATGGTGACCACGAGTAGTGCGGCAACAATGGCTTCAGCCTTCAGCCATCAGTCTCTAGCCACACGACAACCCTCACAGAAGCACCCCTCCTCCTCCTCACCCTCATCCCCCCCATCATTACAGCGGATCAAGTAAGTTATCTTTTAAAAAAACTCCATCCTCGTAAGGCAGCCGGACAGACTGTGTCCAAGGCTGCTCAAGGCCTGTGCTGCTGAACTGGGGGAGCCACTGAAGCACATCTTCAACTGGAGTCTACGTCTCGGACAAGTTCCAACACTGTGGAAGACATCATGTCTCACCCCCGTCCCCAAGAAACCACACCCCAGCGAGCTTAATGACTTCAGGCCTGTCGCTCTAACATCACATGTGATGAAAACAATGGAGCGACTGGTCTTAGGTATGCTCAGGTACCCCAGGTACGCCATGCACTAGACCTGTTACAGTTTGCATACCAGGAGAAAGTGGGCGTGGACAATGCCATCACTTATCTTTTACACAGGACACATTCTCACCTAGACAAGGGGAAAAGTGCTGTGAGAATCATGTTCTTTGATTTCTCAAGTGCTTTTAACACCATCCAACCCCTCAGACTGAGAGACAAGCTTTTGCAGATAGGTGTGGACGCTCACCTGGTAACCTGGATTACAGATTACCTGACCGAGCGACCACAGTTCGTCAGACTGAAGAACTGCCTCTGACACTGTGATCAGCAGCACCGGAGCGCCACAGGGAACTGTGCTCTCTCCAGTCCTGTTCACCCTGTACACATCCGACTTCTGCTACAACACCGAGTCATGCCACATGCAGAAGTTTTCTGATGTGCAATTGTGGGGTGTATCAGGGACGAGCAAGAGGAGGAGTACAGGAGCCTGGTTGAGGACTTTGTGCATTGGTGCAAACTCAATCACCTTCAACTCAACACTTCAAAGACCAAGGAGATGGTGGTGGATTTCCGCAGGTCTAAGCCTGCTCTGCTACCAGTCTCCATTGATGGGGTCAATGTGGAGGTGGTAAGCACCTACAAGTATCTGGATCTCCACCTGGACAATAAACTGGACTGGTCAGCCAACACTGATGCACTCTACAAGAAAGGACAGAGCAGGCTGTACTTCCTGAGGAGGCTGCGGTCCTTCAATGTGTGCAGCAAGCTCCTCAGGATGTTCTATCAGTCTGTTGTGGCCAGTGCCCTCTTCTATGCAGTGGTATGGTGGGGAGGAAGCACAAAGAAGAAGGATGCTGGGCGACTTGACAGGCTGGTAAGGAAGGCTGGCTCTGTAGTGGGAGCTGAACTGGAGTGCATCACTTCAATATCTGACAAAAGGACCCTAAACAAACTGATCAACATCTTGGACAATGAATGTCATCCGCTCTACAGCACTATCAAAAACCAAAAGAGCTTGATCAGCTGGAGACTTCACTCACTGCCATGCACAACTGAAAGGCTGAGGAAGTCATTTGTTCCTAGGGCCATTAAACTGTCCAATGCCTCACTAAAGGGAAGAGGAGAGATAGACTTCTCTGCTTAGTCTGTCTGCCTCTCCACCCTCTCCATGTCCATGTTTTGAGTACTGACTGCCCACTACTGCTTACTACTGTTTTACTACTGTTTTACTAATGTACACAGCCTAATGTTTTCACTACTGTTTTACTGCTACACTGTTCTTCATGCTATATTAGCACACATGATCAATGGCTGTGGTCAGGCTTCTGCTACAATACTGAATGAATGAATGGCTATAACCCTATTACCTCAACCTGTTCTTGCACTGAAATAGTTTTTTTTATTTTACCTTGTCTACATTATACTTTACTCTCCTAATGTCCTTTGTCCATATAATTTATGCTGGTCTCTAGACCTTACTCTTGCACTGTTGCACTGTTGGACTAATGTTGGACTACTTTTTGCACCTTCACCATGACACTCACTCTCTTGAGCACCTTGCCAGGCATACATAACTAAGGACTATGGTTGGACTACTGTTTGCACCTTCACCATGACACTCACTCCCTTTAGCACCTCACCAGTCCCGGCCCTGTCACTACAAGCGTCTTATACTTGATTACCCTCAAGCACATTGGACTTTCTTAATTTAATTTATATAGTGTATTTAGTATTTAGTTTTGTTAGGTTTCCTATCTTTCTTATCTTCTACTTTCTTTATTGTACAGTGGAGTTTAGTTCAGTAATGTTTATACTTATACTTATGTTTACCATTTCTGCTGTAAGTGCATGTTGTGTGTGATGTCTGTATGCTACTGAGACCCTTGAATTTCCCCTTGAGGATCAATAAAGTATCTATCTATCTATCTATCTATCTATCTATCTATCTATCTATGAATGGCTTTTGGCTGGTTGAGATGTCTGAGAATCGAAAAGACATTTCAATAATAATTTTAAAAAAAACCTTCAAGAGTTTAAAAAAGCATCTCAGGGAATATTCTAAAATAATTTGTGTATGGCATAGGTCCTTTAAATTGTGAATGCCTGTGAATGCTACTAAAGAACAACCTCCTCATCTAAAGGAGTCAAAGGACTTTGGAGACTGATGCAGTTTGTATCATGATCAATCTGTTTTACAATTAATTTTGTTCAAAGTGCACAGTATAGGTAAAATACATGATTTTTTAAAGTACAATTAAAAAAAAGTCAACATCTTTGAAGATTTCTAGTCGTTTGATTATTTCAGGCAGATTGAACTCATTTTTGCTTGTATAGTCTTCAAACGACTTCTCAGAGCGTCAGTGCCAACCTGCCCTGGCATCGGAGCACCAGAACACTGTTTGCCGACGGTCCAGCTCATCAAAACAAACCGCTTGTACTGGTGCCCAGCCGTGGGGTCTGGGCAGAGGGGATTTGGCTGGATCTGAAGTTCCTTATACACAAACAAATAAATTCCCAACCTCCCAGATCCATCCTTTATCGTCGCTTCCAGCTCCATGTCTGACCAGAGGCATGCAGACCAATGCAGTGAGTTCAGGAGTCAGGACCCCCTCTGTATTAACCTGGCAGACATAAAGGAATATGAGACATAGAAACCCCATCATAGTCATCTATGTTAGCTTATTTAAGCTATACTTATACAAGGAAACGCCTAGGAAACATTTTTGCTGTCATTATGGTGTGCCACTATATTTAACATACTGTATGTCTCCTATGACATGTGTCTGGTTAAAACCATATTGTGTAGATGGTGGCACTCTCTGTAACATCTCTTGCCCTCTCTTCAGCTTTTCACCCTGCAGGAATAGGCTCATGTTAGTTTCAACTAATGCACAAAGTAGTTATTCCATGGTGATCCCTATCTTGTTCTCTCTCTTAACGTCATAGAGTAATTATTTTTGAGGATAAAAATAGGGCCTTGTTTCAGCTTTATCGGCAAAGGCATGTTCTCTGTAAACACTTCAAAAGTAGTCCATTCTCGGAATTCACCCTGCATAGGTTTCTCACTGTGTCAAACAGGACCATACATAATATTTATATAACAGTATCTGGTAACACTCCATAATAAGGTGCCATAATAAATAGCAAACTAGTAATTACCTAACCCTTTGTTAATATTTGTTAATTGTTACTAACATATCTATTTGGCACAAGTTAATATTTTTCAATCATTAATTAAATATTAGTTGTTTGCATAAAATCTGTATGTTAATGTTTTAGCAAATCTATTAACTAATATTGTATTAATATGTGTTAATAGTTAACTAAATGTCTTTTTGGCACTAATAAACAGTTATTTATTGCATCATTTAAATGTTAAATGTTTATTTGCAAACTATATGCTAATATAAAAGTTAATGACATATTATTATTTATCTAATTGTTATTAAACTGTGCTTCCTGGTAAACTGAATTGCACTTTCCATGCACACTAAGCTAAACTACACTGAATGCATGGAAAGTTGCTAGCGGAGTTTACAGCTAGTCACGTTAGACTCGGTGTGTATGAACTCGTGGTCATAATGAAAACATTAATAAACGTTCTCTAAGTTGCTAGAATTGCACCCAAATCTTATAGGTATAGGGTGCCTTATACACCCCACAAGACCATAAAGCCATAAACCATAAATGTCATGAGCCCTCTCACTCCACCGGGTTACCACCTTAATTGGTTTCCATTATCTTCCACTCTGCTCACCACTCTCTCTACTCAGCCTAACTAGCTCCACCTGTCCCTGCTCTGCTCTGCTCTAATTACTCTGCCAGCTGCGCTGCATTACCCACTAACTTCTCCCAGTATTTAAAGCCCTGTCTTTCAGCTCTCCTTTGTCAGATCGTCTGCAAAGCGCACACCTGGAACCTGTTTGCTCGCGCTTTTGGCTGACTCTTGTTTTGTAACCCCGGACCTGCCTGAATCTTGGCTACTCTTCTGCCCCAGAAAACCAGACCTGCTTTCTGCCGTAACGACCCCTGACTACTCTTCGTTCCCGGTAACTCTGACCAGCCTTCTGCCTTGCTACTACGAATTCGGATTTCCCTTAAACGGTACTTCTGCCTCGTTTCATCTGCCCTGTTGTGTCTGTGTTCCCCCCCCCCCCCAGGACTTCCGGACCACCCACCACCGGCATCATAGGATGCATCGCTGCCACTGGGGGGGACACAGACACAGCACATTGGACGGAACCCCTGTAATCCCTGTTATTCCCGGTAACCCCTGGAGCCTTCACTCACTCCCTACTTCACTTTTCCCTTAAGTTTAATAAACTTTCTGGTGTGACGCAATTGTGGTCCTCTGGTCGTCTGTCTGAACCGTGACAATAAATTCCATAAATTATCCACAAAGCTAATCAGAAAAGCTAGATAAATAAATATAAAGCTATTTGCTAAAGTTTGCTATTTATTATGGCACCTTATTATGGAGTGTTACCCAGTATCTTTATTTTGGTTGATCATATACAGAAATGATTAAGGGCACATGGACAATAATATTTGCATTTGTTATCAATTCTTCAGAAAGAAAAGAGTAAAAATCAGAACTATGGGCCAGTGGGGCCACTGTTAAAACAGGCGTGCTATTTTAAAGATTAATCCCTGAAACCTTTGATGTTTTGCTTGGGTATACCACTAAGTTGAAGGTAACCCACATGGGATTACCAGTAGACAGAATGGGTTGAATCAATATGATGCACGTGGCATGTATCAGATGAGAGTGTGTGTGTGTGTGAATATGATATACGCAGCAAGCCTCAGGTGACAAGCTGTGAGCTTCCCCAGTGTCTCTGGCTCATGAACGTCTGTTGTACTGTTTTGTTTTTTCTTTGTGCAACACAGCAGCATGCTAAATTGAGTTTCATTTCTCAACATCTGGGCAGAATGTTGATGCACAGTTGTGTGTGTGTGTGTGCGTCTGTGTGTGTGTGTATGTTAGTGCATACGGATATGGAATGTTGATGCCTGCGTTAATGAACTCTGTGTGTGTGTGTGTTTGTTTATGTGTATATGTGTGTGTGGAGGCTGGACTGGTGGATAAACCCGACTCTTGTGAATATGATTAGAGCGTCGGTTTGATGTCTGCAGACTTCATTAAGAGCCTGCACCTCAGGGGAAGGCAACATGGTCTCACTTGACTGAGCAACGATCATGTGGTTGTCAGTCATTGCATTGAAATATATTTGAAAAGCTACGCAAAAGTAAATTACTTTGTAAACTGACATTTAGGTATAAGAGTTTTGTTATTGGACTACATAGACAGATTGCAATTTTCTATATCGTCTCCACTAATTAGCTTTAGAATTCTGTTTGAAAGAAGAAAGGTTTTCATCTGAGGAACTGTACAAGTTCATTAGCTTGCTCAGTCCACATGAGGACTACCCCCTGTCGACAGTGATGTCCACTACAAACTATAAGCACAGTGAAGAGATATATAGCCAACACCACCCACATGACATGTGCTCAACTGCCTTTCAAAATTCAGTTCTACTAAAGACAGACCAAGCACTTGCAACACTCTAATTCATCCGTTCACATGACCAGTGACAGTGTTCTGTTTGAAACTCTTTCAGTTTGTTCTAATTTGTCTCGTGAAATTTGTGCTTCTGTCCCTCTGTTTCAAGTTGACGTGAGTGCCATTTTATTATATAATCACAAATGCTAAGAAATGAACACAGAATATTGCAGGTCAGTAGGCTATCTGGTTGATTTGATCGATTATGAATTGTGTCGCAATCATACACAACTCTCCTTACCCGTTTTATTACAGTTTTTTCTGATTGCTTAAGCACATTTTTTGTAACTATGGCTTTTTTTTGCAAAACTCTACACACAAATAGGAAAACCTTTCACCCAATCAGCAAAACATTGTAGTTCTCTTGCAAAAGCTAACACACCTTGCTTAACTCTTCATACCTTCGTAAAAATGGTGTTTTCGTACTACAGTTTTTTCTGAATGCTTAAACACAACCGTGATTCTTATAGCACAATTTCTCAAACTATTAATACTTATAGCAAAACCACACACCGAGTTCGCAAAACTAAAAGCACAAACACTGCTTTGCACTCAGTTTGCAATTTTGTAACACACACTTTGCACAACTGTAGGCACAATCCACTGCTTTACATTAATTTTCCAAATGATCAACACACTCCTAGCAAATCTATACACATGTATGGCTATTATTTACAGTATTTTGCCAACTCTCTGGCACACTTTCTCATGTGAAAACTGTTTTAGATAATTAGTTCACTTTGCAATCAGCCTAAGCACTATAAGCCACAGGTAATGTACAATGGGTACAATGGAGGGAGCAGGAAGAGTGAGAAGAGTAAGAATTAGAGGAGGCCGAAGAATAGGACGTGGAGATGAAGAAGTAGGAGGAAGAGGAGGAGAATGAGGACAAGGTGAAGAAGTGAGAGGGAGAGGATGACAAGGACACGGAGGTGAAGATAGAGGAAGAGGACAAGGAGGAGCAAGAGGAGGATGAGGAGGGGGAAGAGCAAGGGTAAGAAGAGTAAGAAATAGCCCTTTTTCAGGCAAATAAAATCAGTCTACATGTGGAGATATTGACCAGGCATCATGTCGTGCCTGGATACGGCATTCCAGAATATATTTTCCCAGGTTCCTTGGACTAGAGGACATTGCATGTGATGTAGATGAAATTTTGAGAGAGACTACACCATGTAGACTGATTTTTTTTTCTCAGTGAAATTGCTATTTTGTGTTTTGACTTGGAAAAACACACTTGTGTTTGTTTTTATGTGTGTAAATAAACACCAATACTTGAAGTTTGGATGTTTACACAACTATGACAAAAGTATGACCTTAAACTGACATAGCCTACCTACAAAGCCAGATGTGTTTTTATTCATACCATCAGTGTGTAAACTGTACAGTGAGTACAGTTTGCAAAAATAGCCAATAGTTACAAAAAATGTGTTCAAGCAATCAGAACAAAAACTGTAATTAAAATACAAAAAAGAGCCATCAAATTCTTCAAACATCTCAAGATGAACAACCCCAACTCTTATTGTTACAAAGCCCTAAAAAGCAAAGAGATGAGTGTAAAAACAAGCCTCATCATCCAGCTAGTCCTGAGACTCACAAATACTAATAGTACAACCAAAGGGCGTAGGTTTAGTCTCAGCTTTGGTGGGGACACATCCCCAACTCCTGTTGTCACGATTATTGTTTCAATACCAATAGCAAGTGAAAAATCTCGATTTCGATACTTTTGGCCGATTTTTAAAAAAATAAAAAATATTTGGTTTGGGGGCCCCCACCACCTTGACGCCATCAGTAATATTGAATATTGTGTGATCATTTACATCAGTGGCAATCATAGAATTTGATTGACCCTCCACACACACACAGAAAGTGATGGTTGTCATAGGTTTTCATATTTTGGAATTCATATGAACTTTTTATTGTTATTACTAATAGCTAAATATTTTTAGTATTGGAATACATCATATTGATATTTAAATAATAACTTTTCTTTAATATCATCACATTTGTGGTCTGTAAGTCTAATTGAGTGCCTGTCACTTTAAGAGGAACGTAACACAATTCAGTCTCACGGTTTTAGGCTAGTGGAAAATAGTTTCGCATAGTGCAAGGATATGTAGATTCAATTCATCATGTTTGCTATGTCATTGGATAAAATTAATGTTCAAATAAACAAGTCAAAGTCAAAGAAAATCTTTCTGGGATGAGATCATAGATGAGATAAGTGTCTCGCGATGTTCCTTTATGAGTATGGAAATGTACCATAGTTTATGTTTTATTTCTTTGCATTGTGCAGGCTACATTCACAAATACATCAGCCTACATAAACAGAATACAGGAACAGGATAATGTCTCGGATCCATTGTTTATTGCGACTGCAAGATTGGTAGCCCAATTAACAGTCAGTGACATGGTGACTTTTATTCTGTGCTTTATGCAAATGCATGGCACATCCTTATTTAACATGACTCTTAACCTTGGTTGAACGATTACAGAAGCTAGGTTTAGCTGTGACAATATCCTGGGTAATATCCTAACAGTTAATGATATTTTCCACAGTAAAATCTGCATTTGAAAGCCTGGTCACTGCCAGTTTGTATGGCTAGTTACTTTGCCTATTAGACTCTGCATAATGAAAAAGCTTTGAATGTTCCTTTTCTTCTTTGGTGGCATAGCTGATCTACAAAGCACCAAAAGGGGCAAAATGTGCATGCTGAAGGGCAAAGGGAATATTACAAATCTTTCACACTGGCCTTTTAGGGTTATGTATTGGTAAACATCCCTGATAACTTATACCAACACACTCGCTCACTTTTCTGCCAGTGTCACCACAAAGTGAAGTAGGCCTATGCCATGCTTTGACGCTGCGTGTCAGATAAACCCCCTTCGGTTTCAGCCAATCAAATGACAGTGTTTCTTTTACTGTCGTCCTGGCCGTCGGAATAGCACAAAGGAGTTCTAGTCGCTAAAATATTGGTGGGGATATTTTTGTCATCTCAAAATATTGATTAGGACTAGTCCCTAGCGTCCCACCCTAAACCTACGCCCATGAGTACAACTACTGTAATACAACTACTGGTAGTCAGCCTCGTGACCTTGCCACCCTTTTTTCAAACACCTAACTAAATTCTACAGTTTTTTTCAATCACTAACAAGCGCATACCCATACTTCAGATACTTTTTCTAAACTCTTAACACAGACTCACACCTACAAAACACAATTGGCCAAATGGATAATTTTCTTCTCAAAAACACATTTTGTTAAATATACAGTGATGGCCAAAAGTATTGGCACCCATGCTAAAGTTGACTGAAAAGAGGAATATAAAATCATCTTTTGGAAATTGATCTTAATGCCTTAAGTGAAAATGAGGAAATATCTAACCTTTAAGGACACCAATTTTCTTAGTGAATGAATAATGTATCATAAATAAATAAATGTTTTTCCTTAAAATACAGGGGTCATAAGTATTCCCACCCCTATGTTAAATTCCCATAGAGACAGGCAGATTTTTATTTTTAAAGGCCAGTTATTTCATGGATCCAGAATACTGTGCATCCTGATAAAGTTACCTTGGCCTTTGGAATTAAAATAGCCCCACATCATCACATACCCTTCACCATACCTAGAGATTGGCATGGGTGTTATTTCAGTTAGCCTATTAGCTGGTATGTGCTCATTGAGCTCAATGCAAATCAAACCAGCTAATAGGCTAACTGAAATAACACTAAAAATAAAAATCTGCCTGTCTCTATGGGAATTTAACATAGGGGTGGGAATACTTATGACCCCTGTATTTTAAGGAAGAACATTTATTTATTTATGATACATTATTCATCATCATTCAAGGAGACATTGACACAAAATGAGCACAAAATGGCATTATTCTGTCAAAGAATAACACTTCAAGGTACATGCAGTCATGCAAAGTACACCAGGTTTAAAAATACTGGCTATTGTTGACATTACAAAACTAGACTTTTATGTTTCAGTTTTACAGGTATTTACATGCAAAACATGCTCTATCCACAGTTTTTACACTACATTTCTTGGTTGGGAACTGTGTGTCCACATGTAATGTTCACATTCAAAAGCATTCCAGTAAAAAGCAAATCAGTTTTTTCCCCTGTACTGTTTACTACAGGAGGCACAGTAGAAATACTGTTTACAGTATGATAGAACAGTAAAGGTTTTACAGTATTGCTTACAGTGAACAAAATATCCATGAAACACACAAGAGTATTCTGAACAAAAAACAACAGCAAAAAGCCCAGATAAAAAGGGGGGGAACTAAAAAAAAACACAAAATTACTGTATCTAATCTCTGCAATCTTCATGTTAGGCCACATCAACATCGCATCTAATATTATCCAAGGCGATGCACCTAGGATAAAACCATTTGGTAGCAGAAGCAGAGGTTTTTATAGTGTATTTAAGGTTTGGAATATTGTGTTTGCTATTGTGGGATGTTGTGTGTTAACATTCGTAAATACTACAAAAACAATCCATAGTTTTGTTGGGAGGTATAGCTTGTCTATAAAGAAAATGTAAGCATTGTGGAAATGTGTTCACTGACTACATATTGTGTGAAAACGACATGAAATGTGTGAATGGTATGGCCACAAAAGACTGATGCTATGCTAATTGTGTTTAGAGTTTTGAAAATGTGACAACTGGTTAGACAAACGCTTGTTAGCGACTGAAAAAAACTGTAAATGCAGAGTGTGAGAGTGTGTGTGTGTGTGTGTGTGTGTGAGAGTGTGTTGTGGCAAGGTCTTTATTCACCTCCTAGTTATGAGGACACACACACAAAGACATGGACTGCCACAGAATAGGAATGAGAGAAAAACAGCGTGAGTGAAATAGAATGAGACAGAAAGAGTTGTGTGTGTGTGTGTGTGTGTGTGTGTGTGTGTGTGTGTGTGTGTGTGGTGTGTGTGTGTGTGTGTGTCTGTGTTTGTGTATGTGTGTGTGTGTGTGTGTGTGTGTGTGTGTCTGTGTGTGTGTCTGCGTTTGTGTATGTGTGTGTGGTGTGTGTGTGTGTGTGTGTGTGTGTGTCTGTGTTTGTGTGTGTGTGTGTGTGTGTGTGTGTGCGTTTGTGTATATGTGTGTGTGTGTGTGCGTTTGTGTATATGTGTGTGTGTGTGTGTGTGTGTGTGTGTGTGTCTATGTCTGTGTGTGTGTGTGTGTGTGTGTGTGTGTGTGTGTGTGCGTTTGTGTATGTGTGTGTGTGTGTGTGTGTGGTGTGTGTGTGTGTGTGTGTGCGTTTGTGTATATGTGTGTGTGCGTTTGTGTATATGTGTGTGTGTGTGTGTGTGTTTGTGTATATGTGTGTGTGTGTGTGTGTGTGTGTGTGTGTGTGCGTTTGTGTATATGTGTGTGTGTGTGTGTGCATTTGTGTATATGTGTGTGTGTGTGTGTGTGTGGTGTGTGTGTGTGTGTGTGTGTGTGTGTGTGTCTATGTCTGTGTGTGTGTGTGTGTGCATTTGTGTATATGTGTGTGTGTGTGTGTGGTGTGTGTGTGTGTGTGTGTGTGTGTCTATGTCTGTGTGTGTGTGTGTGCGTTTGTGTATATGTGTGTGTGTGTGTGGGGAAAAGACAAAAGCCTGAGGTGAGAAGGAGGAAAAGGCGTAGACAGAGGAAAGAGTGTCAGACAGGGACACAGGGACCAGAGAGAGTGTGTGAGAGCGCAGACAGACCCAGAGTGTGTGAGAGAGTGAAGGAACAGACGGCATGAGAGAGGAGACCAGACATTCGGAGAGAAGGAGAGTCTGTTTGTGTCACTTCCTTCTAAGCTAAGCCCATTGGCTGTAATCAAGCGGAACGTGTGAGAGTGCTTTAGTGAATGTGTGTGTGTATATATATGTGTGTGTATGTGCGTGTGTGTATGTGTCAGTGATTGTGTGTGTGTGTGTGTGTGTCAGTGTGTGTGTGTGTGTGTGTGTGCGTGTCAGTGTTTGTATGTGTGTGTACGTGTCAGTGTTTGTTTGTGTGTGTGTGTGTGTGCGTGTCAGTGTTTGTATGTGTGTGTACGTGTCAGTGTTTGTATGTGTGTGCGTTCACACACCCCACCCATCATGCTCACAGCCTATTACCATCAATGTCACTGGCTCAACGTGCAACAATGGTGGCGAGGAAACTGGCGCATGAGGTACAACTGCGAAAGTGTCAAACATGACAGCTGCCAAGACCTGCGGCTGGCTCACCGCGACTTCCAGAGAGAGAGAGAGAGAGGGCACCAACGGCTCTCAAGACCCCATCATCAGAGGGCTGTGGAGGCTTAAGACTAGCACATAGTCTCCACTTGTTGACAGGAAATATCCCCATTTTCTCTCTCCAAACCAGGGTGAAGCAAAAAAATAACCAAAATACCGACACTATAGAGCTAACGGAACCTGAACTGAAACGTTCCCAGTCACAGGTTTACAGACAATAAATGCCTTGGCACATACATTAGCTACTTGGTGCTTTCACATTTCATTTTAACACACATGCATGTTAACAATTGCGGAATCTTTTAATCATGCTTGAAGAAAGCATAACATAAAACCACATTAGTAATGAGGGCATAAGAGTTATAGTACATTAGGAGAACTACATCTAAACGGAGCAGTCTTGTAGGGATGGTACTGTAGGTACACTCTGGTCTCCCAGTGGTTTGTATGCCATGAATTGTGTCACATTGAGATTTTCCTAGAACAGGAGATAGATGTGAGGATGTCGCCTCCATCAAACAAGCACTCGGCTTTTGCCATGACGCACACACACATTCGCACACGTTATAATGCTCAGTCAGACACACAAACACACACGCACACACAATATTCAATTTATCAATTTATACTGGCCATTATTGCTTTTATTATTTTCATGTGTGTTGTCCAATCCCATAAAACAGGGTTGATATCCAGAAATGTGCACATTACAGCATACGTAGAACAAGCATCGAGTCTGATTCAACCATTACCTTGCCCGTTAATTTGACCTTGACCTTTAATTCTATTCTGTGGTTGTTCACTCCATGAACTGATTAAAAATAAACAATTCATAGACACAAATCAATGCTTCTCTATTTTCCAACTCCAAGGTTTTGTCATATAATCAATCTCATTCCCTTTGATTTGTATTTATAATATGATATACAAATAAAATTACGGCTATGTGCAAACAACATTAAACCATTGTAGAGGAAGTGGGCTGGTTTTTATCTGGGCATATGATCATAGGTAAATCTTGTGAATCACACGTATGTCTGTGTTGCATACTCAGTGTGTTTCCTCAGCCATACAGGATACAGGACCAGCCAGTGAGTGAGTGAGTGTGTGTGTGTGTGTGAGAGAGAGAGAGAGAGAGAGAGAACGCAGTGTGTTTCCTCAGCCATACAGGATACAGAGCGAGCCATGGTGTCCTGCCTGGGAGATCATGTGTCAGACATAATGCCTACAGGCTAGTCCAACAATCTATATACATTTTTACGTGTTTTTAAATATTTACTCAAGGGTACATGTTTGTTCAAAGACAACTGTGAGCTTAGTAACTGACACTCGACACTCTCCTGCTTTGTCCTTCTTACACACTCACACACACATAGACACATTCACACACACTTCCATCCCTAATGCCCAAGTTAATGGTTAAACATGATTCATGGAACAGTTCCACGTGTACTGTCTCTAAACATACACACACACGACACACATACACAAACACTTTTGAAAGCACATGTCATGCTTTATGTTATAGATTAGTTTAGTCTTCTCTTCACCTCCCCTTAAAAGCAGTTATAGGCTATGATACACCACCCACATAGATGCTTCCTAATGTGGCATCAGCTAATCATAAACTCAGTGTATCTGCTTACTTGGCATCCTTAGCAAACACACTCCTGGTGTTAGACATTGCATTTTCAGTTCTGTATCTGTGTGTGTGTGTGTGTGGGGGGGGGCATCTTGAGGGGGGCACAACTGAGTCTAGGGGTGGTAAATATGAACATAGTAATACAGAGCTGAATGTCGATGAACCATTTGAATGCAGCAAACAGCTTTGACATATGACATATTTGTAGTCTTGCTAGGTTTGACTGACATATTTGTAGTCTTGCTAGGTTTGCAGCAGGGAAATATTTCTAGCTGCGGCGCATTATGTGTTTATTTGTAGCAATGGGAGCCACTTGTTTGTCATAACATGTGGTGTATATTACTTTGCGGAATGTATTGTGTTCAGGTATATTCTGTGCAAACAACTTCATATTATTTCCCAAGCTGATGCAACAGAACAAAGAAAAGACCAAGGGCTTGGAGCTCAACCGGAGGAGAGAAAGAGAACTCTGGTTCCACTACAGTGTGTGTGAGCTCTTGGTAAACAGCAGCTTGTCTGTGGAGTCCCTGATAAGACACCAGTGAGCCCCATAGTCTCCCGGATTTAGGCAACAGCATGAGTTTATAAAGTAATCTGGGCCTCAAAGGATCCTCCACACACACACAAACAGGCACACGCGTGCGCACACACAAACACACACACACACACACACACACACACAAAATATCATGTAGTGAGGGTTATTTGCAGGCTACTGAGCTTTGAAACTTTTTCTGCCTTATACTTTCCTTAAGGTTGCACAGCACCTGCACCATCCATCATCCGTTGATCTTATGTGCAGTTTATCTTTTCTGTATGACCTCGCCGACAACTGTATTTTTCTATGCCATAGCGGTCACAGTTTTGTTTCATGGTTTATTTATTTTTTCACCACAAAGGAAATGTAATTACACCTAAGACTAAAACGTACTGTATCCTCCTGTACAGTGTTCATTTTAGGACATCCTCAGATCTCAGACTCAAAAAGAAAAGGCATCAGGTCACAGGCGAATCGGCATCGGAGTAGGCCTAGCCTAAAAGTCACTCAGTCTCAAAAAAACCTCTGTCATCTTCAGACAAAACAGCATTAGGTCTCAGAAAAAATGGCCTCAGACCAAAAGTCGTCAGTCTCAGGAGAAATGGCATCGGAGTAGCCTAAAAGTCAATGAAATTGCAAAGTCAAGTGTCAGACCAAAAATTGTCATCATGTCTCAGAAAAATCTCTGTCAGCTGAAACTGCTTTACTTTACTAATACTGCTTTACACGAGTGAACTAGCTTGCAGAAAACAACTATTTCTTATTCACAAGTAGCCTGTTTGCTTGCTGTGCCAGTAACAGAAACAACTGCATAGCCCCTATTGAAGGGTCTATAAAAGCTGCTATCTACTTTAGCTAATTCAGAAAGCTAGTCAACACCTCACTCATCTGGGCAACGTTATCTCTGACAACTTTTTTACAGAGGCTGACAGAGGTTTTGCTGAGGTCGTTTGGTTTAAAGCAGTTTCAGCTGAGGGAGATTATTCTGAGACATGATGCTTTTTGGTCTGACGCCGAGGAGGTTTCATCTGAGGCTGTTTGTTTTGAAGCAGTTTCAGCTGACCGAGATTTTCTGAGACATGACACTTTTTGGTCTGACACTTGGGGGGTTCATATTGTATGCGGCATGCACTGCTCTCACCGCTAGGTTGCTCTTGGTTGAGGTACATGTAATGTCGCAAAGATTTTTGTTGAGGTTACTGCCGGGCTCAGCGCAAAAGACCTATGATTTACAGCGTGCCATGGTCAAAGTTCACCACATGATCTTTGACAGCGGCACGCGCAAGAGCGGTTAAGGCCCGTTTCACACCTGGTCTGTGGCGTGAACGTTGCATCTCTGTTGCATGTCGGTTGCGTGGCGGCTGCGTGGTGTTTTCTATATATTTGCTTACCAGAACGCTTCCAAAACTGCCTTTAAGTCAGCGGTGGCAGCGCTGCCTGGAAGACGACGTTGGGGGCATAAAACACCATCGAGCACTTAAGATGTAATAGGGGAGAGTAGTGGGGTGATTGGTGCCAGTGGGGAAGTTGTGGCACCCGCTATTTCTAGGAAACCATAGAAGAAATTGGTTATGTGACCACACATTTTTGAAGACTCAGCCATTGCAATCATCCTGCAGAGAAGAGAGCCTCATTGCATGAGAAGTAAGCACATTTAAGTTAAAAGAACTGTTTTTTTCCTTTCAAAGTAAAATTTTTATGATCATGTTTTTTTTATTGTTGTGTCAACAATTATAGACAAGTTATAGACTATTAAAAACAGTTATAGACAAGTTTGAAACATTTCACACATGTTTTAGTGCTTTGGTAAGCTACATTATGAGTCTATACAGCTAGCATGATGTTAGCTCAAATCTGATGGATGATGCATTTTTTCCAAAATGGTGGGGTTGGGGTGATTTGTGCCAAAGGGCCTGGGTTAAGTTGTGCCAGTGGCACAACTCACCCCCACTTATAAATAATGTTTTAAATATATTATTTTATTGTAATTGTGCATTTTATTCTTACATTAATCACTAAAACTATGTGACATTCTTAATTTTAGACCAAAAATAGAAATATACCATCATGCCACAGAGTTATAAGAGGAAGACAGGCAGGGCATACTGTACGGAGAAGGAGCTGGCAGAATATATAAAGGCACTAGGAGTAATGTTTCACGGGCTAAGTCCCATGAAATGCTGTGAACTTCACACACACACACACTGACCAGAAAGCCTGGGAAGGAGAGGGGGAACATCATCTCTAGGTAGTAGCAGTGGCAGAGTTGACATCTACACAACCACATCCAACCACCTAAATCTGCTGTAAACTTCTCTGATCAACAAAACTTTAATCTCATTTGAGGTATGACTTCCCTCCACACAAGATCTACAACATGGATGAAACTGGTGTGACAATGGAAAATGACCTTTGATGTGCTCGTGTGGCGCAATAGGCTTGTAGAAAATTGGCCTTTGATGTTGTAAAATAACTTTAAATAAACCTTAAATGAGTAATTTTGTATTGAATTTGTCTAGCTTTTATAAAGCATTACAGTGTCTGAGATCAAAATATACTGTTTTACTTCAATAATCGATGGCACAATTTACCCCAATGCATTCTCTTCAAAGGCACAACTTACCCCGCACCGGGGGCAAGTTGTGCCACAAGACCACTTTTTTTCAGAAAGCTATATCTCTTAAATACTATATTTCAGATTGAAAGTGATTGTCAAGTCAAGTCAAGTCGGCTTTTATTGTCAATTTCTTTACATGCACTGGTCATACAAAGAATTGAAATTTCGTTTCTTACTTTCCCATGCAGACATAGACATGCTTTAAATACAGACATAGACATACTATGGACATAGCCATAGACAATAAACATTAAATTAAAGTGCAAGACTGAAATATAGAACATGTATGTATCAAAATAGAAATATAGGACATATATATATATATAAAAAAAAATAGAGGTAGTTGTGTTGTATATTTCTATAGTCTTAACAGTTACATGAAGTTTAAACTTGTGCTTGTGTGACCTGTATATTTACATTGATATGCAGTATGTAGTAATTCAAGTATATCAGGCTTGATGTGAAGCAGCAACACGTTTGGCTGCGCAGTCACAGTGCAGTTCCACATGGCGGTGTTGGGGGGGGGGGGGGGGTTTGGTAGACAGGATCCTAGTTTCCTAGGTTCCTGGTTGGCTGGTGGGTGGGGGGGGCTGTCAGTGATGGGAGAGTGGGTAGAGTGTTCAGCATCCTGATTGCTTGGTGGATGAAGCTACTTGCCAGTCTGGTGGTGCGGGAGCGGAGGCTCCTGTACCGCTTTCCAGAGGGCAGGAGGCTGAACAGTTCGTGTGCAGGGTGGGTTGTATCCTTGACAATCATTAGTGCTTTGCGGGTGAGGCGGGTGGTGTAAATGTCCTGCAGGGAGGGGAGTGGTGCTCCAATGATCCTCTTAGCTGTACCCATTGTTCCCAGAGATGCACCACATCCTGAAATATATGTTCATATTGTAGTTGGAAGCATTACTATCATGGCCTCCCTTTAAAGTCACTTTAAGTAAAAACTGGCACAACTCACCCCACTCTCCCCTACTGTTAACATCTTTTATTGAAACACTGACCTCCAAAGGACCTTCTGTCTGGGTTTAAGTCGCCAACAAGGTCTTTTTGATAGGGTGCAGTGGCAAACTTGTTCTAAACTTAATGGCTTCGCCACTATATAGCTTAATATATTTTCATGAATATATACGATTATCAGGTGGAACAAACATTTCTGGCAGGCTATTGTTCCGGATCGGAAGACTTAGAGCAAAGAAGAGAACTTGTTTACTGAAGATGTACTTTCATTGGCTAACCGCCTTGCGTTAACCGCTCTCATTTGCATAAAGTTCATCAGAGCCCAACTTCTTGACGCGCCGCCTCTGTTCGAATGGCTGCACCACCTTCCCAAGGTGCATTGCGGAAGCGTAAACCGTGCCTTGCCGCTTTCATAGGAAATCAATGGGCTATGTGCGGTGGGTTTTGACGCGATAATGGACACGAGCCGTACATAAAATCCAACATAAAAACGGACACGCCACACAGCTGACACGCTCACGCCACGCATCTGGTGTGAAACCGGCCTAAGTGACAAAGATAGCATTGAACAATACATTGCTCGCAGTTTAGTCCCCCCTTATCGTAAAAGGCCTATCACATTACACGCGGCATGTGCTATGAAATGCATGCACTCGCAAGAACTGGCCTGCCGCTGCGCTGAGCAAACGAGTAGGCCTACTTTCCACGTTCCTTTTTTAAGTCTGTAATTTTACTCTTACTCGAGTAAATATTTGAACTAGAATTCTACTTTTTACTCAATTACATTTTCCATTGGGCCTTCATTATAAATTAGTATTTTGATACAGGCCTATCGTTGACTGGAATACAAGCGTAGGGCCTACACGTTAGCAAAACGCGCCCAAATCCATTCTTCTTTTCTTCAATGCGTTCATTTTCTGTTGATGACTAGACTAAATGACAGGAGATGAGTTTAAGGCATAAATAGGCTTTTAGACCAACAGCAGGTAGGCTACAAGGGTGTTGGAGGCATTTCAAACCTGGGTGGGACAAAGTAGTGGGGGTCAAGGGGTTCTCCCCCAGGATTTATTTTATACTGAGTAGGCTGATTTCCTTTATTCTGGTGCATCCTTGTGGGCATATATAGCCTGTAACTTTGCTGCTCCGTGGACTAGAAATCTCCTCGTAGAGGAGGCCCTAACACTGCATAAGACAGAGAAAGCAAAAGCTCTGGGAAAAGAATACAGTTGCATGTGAATATAGCCTACCGAATACAGCTTCTGGGTCAAACAGAGATATTTAGGCATAACAGCAACTCAGATGCTGAAGCTTGCAGAGAAGAGAGGCCCATGCATTTATCCCAATCCGTGAATTAGTGAAACACACTCAGCACACAGTGAACACACAGTGAGGTGAAACACACACTAATCCCGACGCAGTGAGCTGCCTGCAACAACAGCGGGGAGCAGTGAGGGGTTAGGTGCCTTGCTCAAGGGCACTTCAGCCGTGCCTACTGGTCGGGATTTAAACCAGCAACCCTCCAGCTACAAGTCCGAAGTGCTAACTAGTAGGCCACGGCTGCCCCTAAATATGAGGACAACACAGGCTTCTGTTTCTGTTGGGTGATAGTTCAAAAAATTTCTAGCATTGCTGAGTTAGGTTGGTTAGCTGGGCTAACACACAGTAGCCTGAAGTTGTGGGTACAATTCCCGGTTTCCACTGTTGAGCAAGGCACTTAACCCAAAGTTGCTCTGGGGACAATGTAGCTTCTTGTAATTGACATATGTAAGTCACTTTGGATGAAAAGTGTACGCTAAATGGATAAATGTAAATGTACTAACTTTCTGATTTGGGCAGGGGGGCCCTTTTCATGTCTGTGCCCAGGGGCCCAGTGGCTCATAATCCGTCCATCACAACAGCCTAATTTCGAGTAGCCTAGGTGAGGCCCATATGTATCACTGGACTAATAATAATAGTAGGCCTCCTATAATATCTGTTTTGTGTAGGCCTCATTCAAAGGCGTTGCAAGTGGCAGTGAGATACTGTAAGCAGAACGAAACTAAAGATCACCTCGTTGAAGTCATACAGTAGTAGACTAGGCTAAATCAGAGCCTACTTTTGTTTTTATCAAGCTGGGGCCAGAGATTATGGCTTTTGGCGAACAGTTTAGGCCTACTCAAAATGAGTAAAACCAAATTTGGCGAAATCTCGCCAAAGCTGCATGCGAGCCACCAATAATAGCTTGACGAGCCGCGCAATGAGTAACACTGCCTTAAGCCATACCTGTCAACATTTAGCTTTCCAAAAACGGGAGATTTTTTTTCGGGGGGTGGGGGCCAGTGTTTATACCGGATCTGTGTTTGCATATGCAATACGTTTCATACACGTGTTTCAACACTGCATTTCGGTCGTTGCTTTTACCTTACCATTACCTTACGCATGGCAGTTATGTATCCACCAGCTGCCTGCCTGCAGCCTACTCCCAAAACTCCAAAGCTGCTTGTCAGATTTGGTTCCGAGGGCACAAGTTCAGTGTATCAACACGATCAATAACAGTTTATGTGATGAGTTAATCAATTAAATTCCCAACAATTTCACAACAACTAGTTCTGGAGTAGGCCATTCAACTAGCCCGCTTGCTTACGACGAGACTCAGGCTGCGCAGTCGGCACCCGCTTCCTTATTTGGGTTTTGGGTTGCCATAGCCAAAACGGTTGAAATTGAAACTAAGTGATCGTGTATGTGTAGGGTGTAGGCTATTTCATACACAATCTGGCAACCTGAATGAATCAATGATTTTATGGCCATGCAAATTACGGGAGTTTTCCAGGAGAAATAACAAAACTGGAGGGTGCTGGGAGACCTTGAAATACGGGAGAAACCCGGGAAAAACGGGAGTGTTGACAGGTATGCCTTAAGCTCAAATCAACTTTTGAAGCTTAATTGCGTCAATAAAGCATTTTTGCAAAGGAAATATAATTGTGATATAGGCAGCTTAATAGTGTCAATTCAGACCTGTTATTTCCATTTTTGTTTTTATTAGACTAGCCAGTAGCCTATCTTAGACGAAGTAGTCTGTCTTCGTGGACAACAAGAGTCCACTTCATTCGTTGTTTTAAATAACGTTTTTGTTGCTTCTACGTTATCTCCAGTGGTCCCAAGTGTCCTGGAAGTTCCCGGAGTCTCACGCATATTAGTTGGGAGACGGCAGCCTATTTAAGCCTAAATAAGCTAAATGATGTTAGTACGCATATTGATAACGGCTCCCTGATGCCCACAAATGAGATAAAATCTCCCGGAATCTAGAGCGAGCGACAAAGAGCGTGCATGCTCGAGACTTCAAATCGCGTGTGCATATAGCGCGCACACGACGGAGAGGGGTGGTGCGTGTGTGCCTGAGCGCATCCAAGACAGAGAGCATCCTGATTGGCCTGTTTCGCTAAATCAACCAATCAGTTTTCAGTGTATAGGTGGACTTTCATCTCTTTTCTTCCGAATTTAATTAATATGATATAGCATATTTAAATTGGATAGCCTACAACTGGATTATACAATAAAATATAACGGTATATTATACAAACCACAAATCACGGATTCAAGTTCTTGATATGTATTTTCTCTACAAGGACAGCCACTCTAGTGCTGTTGTTTCAGCACGGACGAATTTTGACGACACTCACGGAAGTAGGCTAGTCCACTCCCCGTCTGTAATGTTTAGAACAAAGATTGTTAAGGCGGAGCAAGATACTTCGTCGTAGTTCATGTCTATGGGCGCGAAATGGGGATCGAATCCTGTCTGCATAAAGAGGCGTGTCGATGACGTATTGATGAGCATACGTTGCAACCGGCCAACAGCAGCGGCATAAATAACCGGCGCACACCTGATATAAAGTCGATTTTCTCCAGACTGGAATGCTCAAAAATGCTAAAAATGTACCTGAAATGTTCAGAAGGGTTTGAGGATCATGGAAACGTGCCCGAAATTCACATTCCTAACTCTATAGAACCAAGACCTTAGCATATGTGGTAAAATTCTGAGCTATGCCCATAGACTTCAATGGAGCAGTCGCTGTCTCTGCTCTGCATAAAGGGGGATTTTGACCCCCCCCTCGTGCGATCCGGGTTCCCGGAAGTGGCTCCTGATGAAATATCTTGCTCCGCCTTAACAATCTTTGTTTAGAAGCTTTGGCTATCATGGCTCTGCCAGTTAGTATAGGGGCTTTTTTACAGTCGGAGATCATAGAGGACCCTCTATACAAAGATGAGGGTGTTTGTGTTTTGGGAATATTTGGTAAAAGCGCAATGCAACCCGGATCCCCCAAAGAATCACTCCTCAACACACTGGCTGACAAGCACATTTTCTCTCTGTTTGGGCTAGGTGACACGGATAACCAGGAAAGTGGAGCCGTGATTCAGGCGTATTATAATCAAGAAAGCCGCGTATTATATCTCGTGCTGACTTCAGTGTTTGATAATCGACAGCTTCTCAAAGCATGTGAGACTTTGTGCGCGGGTGTCGGACACGCAGAGGCTCACGAGTTCTGGAAGGGAGCTGAGAAGCAACACTGTATGCAGTTGCTCTACCTTTTCTCATTGTGCCATGTTCTTTTGTTAATACACCCGACCTGCTCATTTGATGTGACTTATGACAAACTGTTCCGCGCTTTGGACGCACTTCGTCAAAAGGTACTACCACTACTAAGGGCTACTTTGAAAGATTCGCCCGTATCAAAAGAATGGAAGATGAACTGTCGCCCGTGTCCGCCTCGTTTGTTGTTCGTGTTCCAAATGAACGGTACACTCAGAGTCAGTGGTCCTGGAAGTGGGAACGGCGCCGATGGTTGTGGAGGAAACTCGGACAGGCCCAAAAAGCATTCTCCGCGAAGACGCCTGCAACACGCTCTTGAGGATCAAATTTATAGAATTTTTCGTAAAAGTCGAGTGCTCACCAATCAAAGCAGCAACTGTCTCTTTACAGTACCTGCTAACCAGGCATTTGTGTACGTCGTTCCTGGACCCGACGAAGATCCAGTCGGTGCGCTGCTGACTCAGTTGCGCTCCAACTGCGCCCTGCGGGAAAATGACACAGGCACTCCAGCACCAGGTCCAAGGCGCTACAACCAAATGCGCCACTCGTCTAGACAGCCCTCTTTCAATGTGGAGAACACGAACCTCTCCTCCGGGGGTCAGCTCGTGGACTGCACTTTGAAGGAGTTTTTGTGGCAGCATGTGGAGTTAGTGCTGACCAAGAAAGGCTTCGATGACAGTGTGGGTCGCAATCCCCAGCCCTCACATTTTGAGTTGCCCACTTACTCCAGATGGGCGCAGGTGGCCTACCGTCTTCACCAAGTGATGATGACCAACACAGAAGAGGAAATGGCTGAGATCGCCATCAAAGTCCAGGCACAGCTGAAAGTGTTGGAGGGCTTCCTGGACGCCGAGGCCAAGTTCTCTGAGAACCGTTGCCAGAAGGCTCTCCCTCTGGCCCATAGCGCTTACCAGTCCAACCTTCCTCACAACTACACGACCACGGTCCACAAAAACCAGCTGGCCCAAGCACTGCGCGTCTACAGTCAGCATGCTCGTGGCATCGCCTTCCAGCGCTACGCCATGCAGCTGCATGAGGACTGCTATAAGTTCTGGAGCAATGGGCACCAGCTGTGTGAGGAGCGGAGCCTCACTGACCAGCACTGTGTGCACAAGTTCCATCTCCTGCCCAAGCCAGGTGAACTCTCGGCACACACACCTCTGTTGGCAGAGCTGAAATAACTGAATTTAGCCACTTATGTTTACAAAGTATCAAGTAGTGTCCGCAGTAATTGTTGCTAGACATTGTTCACTCTTATTGTAAATAATTGTGTGTTCTTTTTAGTATCTCTAGCTATGAAAGACATCGAGTAGAATCATAGAAACACCTAAATACAAGGGTGCTGTTGTACTGTGTAATGAAGTACTAAAGTCCTGCAGTGGATTGACTAACATTTGGAGAGTGTGACTGGTTCTTTGTAGGAGAAAAGCCAGAGTTGGACCACAACCCTCCAATCATGCAGCACAACAGCAGGGGGCGCTCTAGCAGCGCCTGTAACTGTGGCAGGAAGCAGAGCCCTCGGGAAGACCCCTTTGATATTCAGGCAGCCAACTATGACTTCTACCAGGTCAGTGAAAATGGACTTTCACTGATTAAAATACGACCATTTCCATTTATCCCTTTCAGTTTCACCAGAGTTTTGGTTTCTGGGTGATACTGAAAGGGATAATTAGTAAATGTGTGTGTGTATGTGTGTGTGTGTGTGTGTGTGTATATATATATATATATATAGTACTTACAATTTATCTCTGTCAGTTTCACCCAGAGTTTTACCCGGTGAGACTGACTTATTTCCATTTGACATTGGTTGTAATGTAATTGCTGTTGTTTAAAGTGCTTGTTTCTTGTTCTGCTGTGCAGATGCTGGAGGAGAAGTGCTGTGGGAAGCTGGAGCGGATCCAGTTCCCAGTGTTCCAGGCCAGCACCCCTGACCCGGCCCCGGCCAGCGACGACACCAGCCGGACCCCTGAACCGGCGCCCCCTGCTGGTGAGGAGGAGGAGGGCGAGCACCTGAAGGAGAAAGAGGGCGCTGTGAGCCACACGCCGGGCGACAGCACGGGCCTGAGCTTGGCCCTGAGCCTGGGCCAGTCCACGGACAGCCTGGGGCCGTACGGGGACGGCACGGAGGGCCCGGAGAAGAGGCCCAGCGTGGTGGACCGCCAGCACTCCACCGTGGAGTACCTGCCCGGCATGCTGCACTCCGGCTGCTCCAAGGGGCTGCTGCCCAAGTTCTCCAGCTGGTCGCTGGTCAAGCTGGGCCCGGCCAAGTCCTACAACCCACACACAGGCCTGGAGCAGCCTGGCTTCCTGCCCGGTTCCAACTTCTTGCTGCCTTGGGATGTGGTCATCCGCTGCCGCACGGAGGAGGACGTGGGCGCGGTGGAGCCGCTGGACGGCAGCTCCTCGTCCTGGCCCGCCCCCAACAAGGCGCTGTCTGGGAAGCGTGGTGGGGCGGGGTACCTGTGGCGCGGCCGTCGCCGGGACGACGTAGCTCGGGCCTTCGTGGGCTTTGAGTACGAAGACAGCAGGGGCCGGCGGTTCCTCAGCTCGGCACCTGACAAGGTGGTGAAGGTGCTGGGTCCGGGCGGTGCCAAAGAGCCGGCCACCAGGGCGCTCAACTCGGACATGCCCCTGTACGTCCCCTCGCCCTCGCAAGGCCGCGGCGTCAAGCCCCACTTCGCCCAGCTGGCACGCCTCTTCATCGTGGTGCCTGACGCCCCTCTGGAGCTCACGCTCAGCCCTCAGGTAAATCCCCCTGATCAAGCACTCACGCTCACGCTCAGTCTGCAGGTAAAGCCTGCTATTCAGTCTGCAGGTAAAGCCCTCAGCCTTCTGGTAAAGCCCTTTGATCAAGCACTCACACACTTGCTCAGCACTTAGGTATTGAACATTTTCATACATACCTCTTAATCTCGCTCAGCACATAGGTATTAAACATTTTCATACATACCTCTTAATCTCGCTCAGCACATAGGTATTAAACATTTTCATACATACCTACTCTTAATCTCGCTCACCCACTCGCTCAGCCCTCAGGTATTGAACATTTTCATACATACCTCTTATAATCTCGCTCGGCCATTACTTCTCTCTTACGGTAGGTTTCCACACAGCGAAACACCTTGTGAATTTCGCCCAACGAATTTTAGCCTGGGGGGCATGTACGGCGAAACAGAGCAAAACAGCAGTGGCTACAAGCGGTGCCAAACGAGGCTACGTGCTAGTTCAAAAGTACTTAATGAAGACATACAAGGATCTTTATGCCTTGACTAAGTTGATGTTGCCTATAAACAACAATTCATGTTCAAAGAAACAACAAGGTCACTAAGACATAATATATTTCATACCTGTGTTGTAGCATGTAGCCTAGCCGCCTAGCTAAACTTACAAATTGTGCAATGTCCGGAAAGGCTAGCGGTTGGCCTGTCGGCTACCTGGATTTGCAAATTTCTGCAAATTTCGCCTCCATTCAACCTCAATGAGAGCAGCGTCAAATTTGCGTCAATTGAAACCATTAATCTCACTCACACAGTCTCTGTCACTCCCTCTGTCTCATAATAATAATAATAATAATAATATAAATATAAATAATAATAATAATAATTATGTCACTCACACAGTCTCTATCTCACTCTCTCTCTCTGTCTCTATATGTCTCATAGCTTCTTGTTTGTGTTTATTCTCAGTGGAATTGTGTAGGAAATGCATGCCTTGGCTTTGCTGTCTACTTCACATGATTTTGACATGTCTTAGCACATACACTCTACTACTGCACTGCCACCCCACACAGTCACTGCATTTTAGCAGCACAGACAAGTAGACAGGTATTGACAGATTGAAGACCTGAAGATGACTAAGAATAGAAGTGTCATTGTGATAACTATTTATAGCATACAAGGGGATGTTTTTTTGGATAGTGTTGTGTGAGACTACATACAGTAAATCACAATATATTCAGTATATATTTCCTATGCACTAATTAGTATATATTTCCTATACCATACAGTTTTATTGCACTATTTACTATACCATACAGTTTTATTGCACTAATCAGTATATATTCAGTATATATTTCCTATACCATACGGTTTTATTGCACTAATCAGTATATATTCAGTATATATTTCCTATACCATTGGGTTTTATTGCACTAATCAGTATATATTCAGTATATATTTCCTATACCTTAAGGTTATATTGCACTAATCAGTATATATTCAGTATATATTTCCTATACCATACGGTTGTATTGCACTACAGCATACAGGACTCTGTGTTTTCTCTCCTCCTGCTCAGGTGCAGCCAGGGCTGCCCCCATGTCCGGTGTTCCACCCCGAGCAGCCGGAGGTGGTGCTGGCGCCGGACAGCATGTGGGTCCTGCGCTTCCCCTACGCCTACGTGACGGACCGCGGGCCCTGCTACCCGCCCAAGGAGAACCAGCCCCTGGCCAGCTACAGGGTTCTGAGGGGCATCCTGCGCGCCAACACAGCCAGTCCCCCACCGCAGTGAGCCTGTGCACTCTCTGGCGCCTCCAATTGACTTGGCAATGATGAGAATCAGGAGTGTTGGCTTTGATGGAATCATGGACATTGGCTGACAGTGACTGATTTGGAATTTTTCAGCTGTAACGGTGACCTCAGCCTGAGAGTGACGCTGTGCACCTGGTGTCATCTCTATGTCCAGTTAAGGTTACTGTTGCAGCACTCTTCTGTCCAGCTGCTTGATGTGTTCATGTACATCTTGTTCTGAAATAATAATGTCAGGTGAACCCATTGTTTGGTCTTTCATACTGAAGGAATTGTGACGGTGATGTGCTAGAGACCCATTCACATTTGCTTCGAGGGAACTGTGTGATTTTCCTCTGAATAAACTAAACATTGATGAATCAGATGTGCCTATTTGAAGGGAGGACACTAGTGCCATTTCTGTTCTGAATGTAATTAGTCCATTGAAAATTGCACTTCTATCTGCCTACCTGTGGCAAACTCAGCCCAACTGAGCCCAATTAGCTATGTGTTGCTGTGCCAACCATTTCCACTTTATAGGTACTGTTTGTTTACTGTGAGAACCAGTCCCTTCATAATGATAATCATCTGCCGTCATATTCACTGCCGAACACCAAACTCAGAGTAATGGCCATGTTTTGTTAGAGCTCAGTTGAGATGGCATTTTAACTGCTGATGAAACACTGAGTGCTTCTGCACAATTCAACACTGGAAATGACAACACGGGAAATGGGGAACATTGCACAGGAAATATCTATTTACACAGCTTGGCAAGAAATTACAAAAATATCATTCTTTTAAAGTACATTTTTGATTTGTTTTGCTCAGTGCACAGAAGGAAGGCATGCGTCATATTTACACACTACTCTGAATCGGAACCACTCAGAAGCACATGTTAAAAAAGCCTTTTGCAGTTTTGTTAATGATAGAATCAATCAGGTGATGGTTAAAATGCAAAGGCTGTACAAGGCCATGTGATATAAATAGGGACATTCATTAATAAATTAGAATGTGGTGTTCTGCTTTCAAGTCCAGCAGATTGTCTGCGTTCTCATTTCTCCATTGGCTATTTCTTCATTTGCAGCTGTCGGAGGAAAAGGGAAAAGAAACCAGTGATCAGTGAATATCAGTCAACCAGAAATCAGTGATCAGTGAATATCAATGTAATTACAATGACTACAGGAGGCTTTGGGGCAGGAGACAGGATCCTTATTGGCCTATCTTATCCATATTTACTTTAATGATGGCCATTATACACCTTCCATAGGCAAACATAATAATTAGAAAATGTTCTTTGATATGCTTGTATTTTCGTGTGACTCCTAGAAGTTCCTGGGGTGCCATTTCTAAGGATTCAAAGTTTGGAGGTATCTCACTTGAGCTACTCCTGGTTGATCCGACGACTTGTTTTCAATTCCTTGGAGGTTGACTTGGACGCTGGTCTCTCGGAATGCACTCGCAGCGATTCACATCGATTTCACAGTGAGCCCTCTGGACGTTGGTGGACGCTACTAGAGCAGGAGGGAAGAGAGGAGAATGAAACGGTAATGAAACGCATCTGACAGGACATGCTCATAACAAGCTGCCAAGTGTGACCTAGTGACCGCAACTCAGCAGGTCAGTAAAGCCAAGGCAGTGTTTGTGAAGAGAACAAGGGACGCAGACCTGAGGTACGGGACACACACCTGGTTTTTGTGAGGGGTACGGGGGACACACAACTGGTTTTTGTAAGGGGTACGGGGGACACACACCTGGTTTTTGTGCCGGTACAGGGGAGGCACCTGGATTTTGCGTGAAGGGTATGGGGGGGAGCTGGTTTGTGTGAGAGGTACAGGGGACACACCTGGATTTTCTGAGAGGTACAGGACACACACCTGGTTTTTGTGAGGGGGACACCTGGTTTTTGTGAGGGGTACGGGGGACACACACCTGGTTTTTGTGAGAGGTACGTGGGACACACCTTGATTTTCTGAGAGGTACAGGACACACACCTGGTTTTTGTGAGGGGTACGGGGGACACACACCTGGTTTTTGTGAGGGGTACGGGACACAGCGGTCCTCCATGCAGTCCCAAATCAGCCCGTTGTCACAGAGCCTGTGGGAGACGTCGGGCTGGCCTGCTAGAGAACACCTGCACAGCAACACATCAAATACTTACAGTACCAGACTGGAGAATTGTACAAATCAATTGACTTGAATAAGTACCTTAAGTACAGTATCTTGGATAGAAGGAACAGGTAGTGTAGACTAGGCCAGTTACAGGTTACCCATTCTTCTACAGACTCCTATAGTATCAAGTGCAATATCTACTATCTCAGTCATAATTTGTGGCCCTTCATAAAGGACAAAGGGAGAGAAAAACCTCCAAACCAAGGCACTCCTTGAGCTTACTAATAATAATAAGTTGCATTTCTATAATACTTTCTCAACACTCAAGGTTGCTGACATGTCCTAACTGCACAATTAAAAAAAGCCCATGTGTAGCGGCTTGTGCTGTTAGTGGCTTGTGCTAGGGCACAACACCAGTATTCATTCTTCATTCTTTATCCTCTTGACACCACAGGACACCCGACTTTTTCATTGTCTTTGTCATTTCATATCAAGACAGCATGCCTTCAACCTACACGTCAAATTTGAAATCCTGCTGACGTGTACACTAGTGGAATGGCCATCACCAACTCCTGGCTCTTTTGCACACTACTGAATGACCTAACTTGCTGCACACTAGTATAATGGTAATTTTAACGTAGTTTGGGAGGTACAGAATTGCAATTACATAAGAATATATTGAATACTGCAATCCCCCTAGACTTGTTTTTATCTCTTTTGGGGGGGTCCAGTCCAGGTCCTAATCAGAGGGGGCCAAGCACCCCCATAACTGGAACTGTGGCGTGGGGGCAGTGTGGAGTAGCTGTATTGGCGCTGAGAGGACTCACCAGTTCCTTGTGCGGGTGGCCGTGTGCCGGCGGATCATCGGGGGCTCCAGACACTTACACTCCGTGTGATTGGCCACCTTCACCAGCACAGGCTCGGGGGACGTTTTGAAGGGGGTCACACTGAAGAGCTGCGGGAACACCGAGCTGGTCAGACAGTGGGACCGTGTGGGCCACATCCCACCCCCCTGTGCCATATACTGTTGGCACTTCCACGCTACACACAGGCTACACAGTGTGCATTTCATTTGTACATGGTGTCCCGTATGTAAATAATACATCATAGAGTAATATTGGTATAGTACTAATGGTATCATAATACTATTTATATACATAATATTAATAACTAGAAATGCAATTCCATTACCAGTGCATGAAAATGCAAAAAATGTGATAGTTATCATGTATAGTTAATATCTTAAAAAGTATAAAGTTTAAAATAATGAAAAATATATTGCTTAAGTCCTTTTCAAGACCTACATTACAAAGTTTCAACGAAGTTTCTACGTTAAATGGTTGAAGCTGAATTAGACACAGAAATTTTGGTTAGAAGAAGGAGAAGAAGACTTTGGATAACAGAACAGTGCATTTTCATGCACTGTAATTATTAATGAATGAATTAATGAATGAATAATATAATTGATATACTGTATTTAAGTTGCGTTGGATAAATGAATATATGTAAATGTAAAATACTATGCACATTGTCTCTATATTGTACTATATTGCAGAGGTTTGTGGTTTCAGCGTGGCAATCACTATTTTTTTTAATTTAGTGGTGGATGGTAGTCCACAGGTTGCTTCCTCATTCAGAAGGGTCCAGAGTAGTCCCTGGGTCACAATCAATTGAACACCCCTGGAACATTGCATCAGAGAGACATCTCTCTGTGTGTGTGTGTGTGTGTGTGTGTGTCAACATACTTGTCAACATATAGGATTCTGATTCCAGTTCTGAGGCCTATACTACAAAAAGAGGTTACCCCAGTAACTTTGTGAGAAAAAAAAGAACCAGTCACCAAAGATCTTTGACGTCACTGCATGTTTTGCTTCTGAAATGACACTGCTTTGAGATCAGTGGTTACTACCAATTTTACCTGGGTAACCAGTAACCTCGCTCCGTAGCATCCCCCTCTGCATCTGACAAAAGAGCACCCTGAGTGTTGTGGGACTCACAGTTTTGTTGACGTAGGTGGTGCTGGTGTTCCGGCAGGCGACGCCCTCTTTGTTGCAGCAGCCGTTACACCTGAACACGGAGACGCACGGCGGCTTGAAGAAAATGTCTGTCGGGGAGCCCATCTCCGTGGCAACGTCTACACAGGTCTCCCTGGGCATGCACTGCGTCTTCTCCCACTCATCCTTGATGGCTGAGGAGAGCAAGGGGAGATGCCATTTGGTCTTCACGTGAACCTCACTGAGTCTGATTTAATTTCATCCAGTCATGGAAGTTAATGTCACATTTCATTACAGGTAGGTGTCTCCAGGTGAAATGTCAAGCAGGCTCTCATCTTATTATGCTTTGCTCTCATGACTCATTGTGGTTATCATTTCCACACACCTGTGCACCTAGCGCCCCACACACCTGTCCATCTAGCGCCCCACACACCTGTCCTCCTAGTGCCCCACACACCTGTCCATCTAGCGCCCCACACACCTGTCCTCCTAGTGCCCCACACACCTGTCCATCTAGCACCCCACACACCTGTCCTCCTAGTGCCCCACACACCTGTCCATCTAGCGCCCCACACTCCTCTACTCCACCGTATAGGCTTCATGAGGACTTCTCCACAGTTCTCCAAAGATCAGTAACTAGTGCCTGCTGTGTAAGAGTAGGCTAATCAATTTGACTAAATTTGAGCACAGCAGCATTCATGTGCAAAGTGACATTAGAATGATGCTGTTTGGTCTGCAGCAAAGCCATATCCACTTTATTATTGAGCAATGGGCGTCTTCATGACACTCCAGGATTCCGAAATCCGTTTGTCTGTTTCCGGCCGAAGCTGCGTTGTATTGATTTTAAGTAGTTTCATATGATAGTCTGACTAAAAGAGTGCCTGACGCATCCTAAGCCATGTAAAAGTGAACTTCATATAAAATATCCCCATTCAGTGAAAAATGCTCAACATTTTGAAAGTAATATAAGTTGAAGAATATCCAAGTTAGCCTACTGAGACTGGAACAAAAGTAGAAACTGGAACAAAAGTAGATTTCAGGAATAAAGTGGATAGGGAGCCATACGCATGTGGTCTGCAGCATCTCTCTTTCAGACCCTTTCAACAAGATAAACAAAAACAATGCTTGAACGTTCTATTTTGTTGCCAATCTACTTCCGCTTCATTAAGATAACATATGGAATGTTAAAACGGAAGCCTTGTGGGAACAACTATGATGCTGATCGTGGAACTTTCTTGAAACGGTCAACAATCAAAATGGAGTGGGCCAGAGCTGTGTCCAGTGTCGTACACTGAGTCATAGTTTTTCCATTTACAGTACTCTCAATCTGAAGGTGAGAGTGAAGGTGAGGTGCTAGAAAGCCTTTAGGCCTAAATGTAATATGGCAGAACATTTTGGGTAAATAACTCCTCATCGAGCAGTCTGAGTCATACTGCAATAGTTAATCAATTATTACAGTGAGGGAAGAGAAACCCAAAGCCCACAGCAAAGTCGAACCTGCTGAATGTCTGAGTGTTCTTCTGAACATGACCTGAAAATTCTTTTATGTGAGTGTGTGTGTGTGTGTGTGTGTGTGTGTGTGTGTGTGTGTGTGTGTGTGTGTACCATTGAGGATCTCCAGGCTGTAGGTGTCAGGTGTGTGTGTGAGAGTGTGTGTGTACCATTGAGGATCTCCAGGCTGTAGGTGTCAGGTGTGTGTAAGTGTGTGTGTGTACCATTGAGGATCTCCAGGCTGTAGGTGTCAGGTGTGTGTGTGTATGTGTGTGTGTGTACCATTGAGGATCTCCAGGCTGTAGATGTCAGGTGTGTGTGAGTGTGTTTGTGTGTACCATTGAGGATCTCCAGGCTGTAGATGTCAGGTGTGTGTGTATGTGTGTGTGTGTACCATTGAGGATCTCCAGGCTGTAGATGTCAGGTGTGTGTGAGTGTGTTTGTGTGTACCATTGAGGATCTCCAGGCTGTAGATGTCAGGTGTGTGTGAGTGTGTGTGTGTGTACCATTGAGGATCTCCAGGCTGTAGATGTCAGGTGTGTGTGAGTGTGTGTGTGTGTACCATTGAGGATCTCCAGGCTGTAGATGTCAGGTGTGTGTGAGTGTGTTTGTGTGTACCATTGAGGATCTCCAGGCTGTAGATGTCAGGTGTGTGTGAGTGTGTTTGTGTGCACCATTGAGGATCTCCAGGCTGCAGATGTCAGGTGTGTGTGAGTGTGTTTGTGTGTACCATTGAGGATCTCCAGGCTGTAGGTGGGGGAGGCGTAGCGGGTGGAGCGGTGTGATGGGGCGCGGTCCTCCATCAGCGGAGACGAGTCCAGGTTCTTCAGCTTTAGCTTCAGACGGCATCTCCACAGCTTCCAGTCCGCGTAGTTAGTCAGCCTCAGAACCTCATCAAGACTTGAAGCAGACCGCATCTCCTTGATCCAACGGTTCTGGGAAGATAAGGGGGGGTTCTGCATGGAACCCAAAAATGTTATTTGACGCGCTTAGAACACGTCTTTAGGAGATTTTATAAACTGTCCACACTTCAAGTTGTGGTACAACCTTTCCCGATCGAATCCTTCTTTTTGACTCAACGTGAGAAAAGTTGACACACTGCGGTCACTCCCACTGCAGTCTCTTATAAGAGAGATACTATAGGAATGAATAGACATGAGAATGAGAATGAGAATGAGAAGCACTGTCCAATAGTTCCTATTCCAGCCACAAGGAGGCAGTAGTCCTCTGCACAAGCTGCTGGTTGTAGTAGTTGTCTATGCTGACACATCACAACATTTCTTGAATTTCCCCTGGGGATCAATAAAGCATGCGCGGATCTACGGGGTGGCAAAGGGTGGCAACTGCCACCCCTGGGACACAGTCTTGCCACCCCTGTTGCCACCCCATTTATAAATCAGATAATATTTTTTTAAGTATATTTTATGTTCATACATGTTGGACTGTGAGAAGGTGTGAAACCCGCACCAAACTCCTCTCAAACAGAAATCGCCGATTTAGAATCCCCCGTCCCCTCACAATGGTTTCACCCATCACCATCAGCGCAGTGACCCCCGCAAAATTTCACCATTGGCAGCAGATTGCACAGTGCATGCAAAACCATACACTAATTCTCAGCCTTTGACTTTCATAAAAAAAACTTCTTGTAAAAAATCTCTTGCTATTCTTCTCTGTGCTACATTGCTTTCAATGATCTGTTGGCTCACCTGTGTTTAGGACTGATTGTTTAGTTTAAGCACCTAAGTGTCTTCACACCTGATAGTTGTGTTTACGTAAACAATTGGTTAATGTGTGTGTATTTTGGAAGGTAGTGCCTTGAAATTGTAAAGAGGAAACATTATCTGAGTTTTCTGTGTCTAAAGTAGAGAAATGTGTTTCGAGTTTTGGAAATCAATGTCCGTACCGTTTTGTGTGTGTGATGTGTGATTCTGATAATGTGCTTATAGTTGTGCAAAACTGGGCTGATGTTTTGCCCCTTGAGTGTAAGGTTTCGCTAACTGCGGGATACTTTTGATTTTAGTGTTTAAGCAATTGTGAAAATCTGTAAGATAAAATCATTCTAAGCATGACCAAACACATCTCTGACCTCTTGGGGTAAACAGACTCAAGTGAAGTGTTGTGTGATTCCTCACAGAAGCTTGTACAACAGCTATTACATGACACTGGCACAGAATGTGTCTCTATTGACAGGGAACATCCTTTGGCAGCGGCACATGTTGAACAGCTGGAGCCCAAGAGACAGCCATCTTCCCATGGACCACCTGTTCAGAGGCTCCGCGGAGCCGGGGAGTGCATCAGGCCGATGGCGGGGAGTGCATCAGGCCGATGGCGGGGAGTGCATCAGGCCGATGGTGGGGAGTGCATCAGGCCGATGGCGGGGAGTGCATCAGGTCGATGGCTGGATGTTGGAAGGGAGGCCCACAAGCGTGCCCACAGACGATTGCCGTTGTTTCAGTGAGAGCTGGCTTTTTAACGAGCACCCCATGAACTGTAACAGCTGCAGGGCGAAGATTTTTTTGTTATTGGTTGTTTAACAGCTTGTGGCACCCTCTCTTACACAAACACTCATGGCTGAGCAATGAGGAAAGTTTTCTCATTCTCATTTTCTTAGGTGCCCAGTTTGTCACTGGCGCTGAGGTGATCATTAGTCAGAGTTCTTGTGCAACCCACTCAGCGCACAAGAAACAACAGGAGACTTTGATTTTTCCACAGCACCCTGGCCTGAGGCATGGAGTACAAGTGCACCAATCTCCAGTGAGAAAAGAGCATGCCTGTAAAAGCAGCGATTGCGTATGCCTCTATAATCCATACCATATGTGGTCATTAAAATGCTGTAATATTCACGTCTCCTGATTTCAAAAGAACATTTTGAGCAATTACAAACTTTAAATGTTTACTACAAAAAGGGAGAGGGCTTGACAGAGTGCAGGGAAGTGAGAAAGAGGGAGGGGGGGGGTTCTCCTCTGATCCCTTTACGAGTCGGGAAGCCGCAGAGAGGATGGAAAGTTGTAGTGTGGAGGCCAGTGCAGGGAAGCCTGTCGTGCAGCAATACACACTCGTCAGCACCAGGGTCTGTCATGCAACAATACACACTGGCCAGCACCAGGGTCTGTTTGCTTGCTTCTCCTGAGTTCAATTAGTGACAGGAGCCCTCTGATCCCATAGAACAGTCTATATAGAACAGTATATATAGAACAGTCTATATAGAACAGTCTATGTCTTATCCCATAGACTGTAGAACTATATATATATAACTGTATATATAAAACAGTCTATATAGAACTGGATATATAGAACAGTCTATATAGAACAGTCTATGTCTTATCCCATAGACTGTAGAACTATATATATATATAACTGTATATATAAAACAGTCTATATAGAACAGGATATATAGAACAGTCTATATAGAACAGTCTATGTCTTATCCCATAGACTGTAGAACTATATATATATAACTGTATATATAAAACAGTCTATATAGAACTGGATATATAGAACAGTCTATGTCTTATCCCATAGACTGTAGAACTATATATATATAACTGTATATATAAAACAGTCTATATAGAACAGTCTATATAGAACAGTCTATGTCTTATCCCATAGACTGTAGAACTATATATATATAACTGTATATATAAAACAGTCTATATAGAACTGGATATATAGAACAGTATATATAGAACAGTCTATATAGAACTGGATATATAGAACAGTCTATATAGAACAGTCTATGTCTTATCCCATAGACTGTAGAACTATATATATATAACTGTATATATAAAACAGTCTATATAGAACAGTCTATATAGAACAGTCTGTCTGATCCATTCAATATGGAGGGTGGAGTCGCCTGCTTCCACTTAAGACAAAGCGCAACAACAACATGCAAGACAGCAGGGTGAACAAGAAAAGCATGAGCAAAGAGTTGTGTCTGTGTATTTGTGTGTGTATGCGTGTGTGTGTGTGTCTGTGTATGTGTGTCTGTGAGTGTCTGTGTATGTGTGCCTGTGTATGTATCTGTATGTGAGTGTATGTGTGTGTGTGGTGTGCATGTGTGTCTGTGTATGTGTGTGTCTCTCTCTGTGTGTGTATGTATCTGTGTGTGTGTGTGTGTGTGTATGTGTGTGTGTGTGTGTGTGTGTAGAGAGAGGGAGAGAGAGATTAGACAGGAGGAGGAGATGAGAAGAGAATGGGGGTGGCACAATACGCACCCACTCACCCACACCCCCAGCCATGCTTAGTCTTTACACCTAACAAGTCATCAAACTGTTTCACATGGAACGTGTCCTTATGTAAGCAACAGCAAGCGAGAGGGAAGCAAAGCCTAAGGCCAGTAAATGCTGCTGAAATGACACAGGAATCAGTCCAGTCATTCAACCGAGCAACCAAGATTGCATTCCCTTGTACAGTCGGCCCACTAACTTAATTCATTAATAACATTTAACGCCAACAGCTCATCATATGCTCAGAAACACAACTCATTTAGCATGCTCCAACAGCTCATCATATGCTCAGAAACAACTCATTTGGTATGCTTCAACAGCTTATCATATGCTCAGAAACAACTCATTTAGTATGCTTCAACAGCTTATCATATGCTCAGAAACACAACTCATTAAGCATGCTCCAACAGCTCATCATATGCTCAGAAACAACTAATTTAGCATGCTCCAACAGCTCATCATATGCTCAGAAACAACTCATTTAGTATGCTCCAACAGCTTATCATATGCTCAGAAACACAACTCTGTCACAAAGATCCCCTTTGTACAGACGTGGAAATAATCTATAGAGTATTTCAAATGCAATTTGAACTCAATATATTAGACAGCCTAACAAGTCACTTTGTACTAAGGTCCAGTCATCCCTCGGAGGAAAATGGACTAAACTGACTGATGAGTGAATAAGTGATTAAAACCCAAATGCACCCTGTGCAGCTACTCACTCTCTGGTCTTCAGCGGCCGGCGTCAGCCTCAGGAAGCCCAACAGCAGCAGCAACGTGTGCAGGAGAGTCCACATCCTGTAGTGGAGTTGCCAGAGAGAGAACGCTCTGCGATGGCGACAGAGGAGGATCTTCTGCTTCTCATGCAATAATGATGAAAAGGAAAAAAAAAAAAACTCCCAAAGCCAGTCTCTGGACAACCCTGTGAGACCACACACACACACACACACACACACACCCACGTGAAGACCCGGCCCAGTGAATGAGAACGTGGGGGAAGAACCTGGTAAGTTGACAGAGACACCTCAGTAGAAGCCAAATGGAATTCCCTCTTTAAAAAAGGAAGGAAAAATAAAAACACACCCTCTGCTTCCAAGGTCCTGGAAAGGGTCTTTGAACTAGACACAAGAGGCAGGTTTCAGCAGAGAGATCTCTCTTTCTCACTGGCTGTCTCTGACTCATTAGTCTCTATGGCCGCCTCCTCTGCTGAGACTAATGTCTGTCTTCATCATCTCAGCCCAGCTCAAGCGTTCTCAGATCCGTGTGCTTTTGTGTGTGTGAGTATGTGCGTGTCTCTGTGTCTGAGTTTATGCACGCAAGTCAGTGGCGTGGGTGTGTGAATCTGTCAGGGGTGTGTGTGTGTGTGTGTGTGTGTGTATCCGGGGTGTGTTTGTGTGTGTGTGTGTATCCGGGGTGTGTTTGTGTGCGTGTCCAGCGTGTGTGTGTGTGTGTTCGTGGTGTGTGTGTGCAAGCGGCTGCCGCAGGACTCGGTTCCCCTCCCCTCCAGCCGGCTGACTCGTCTGCGCGCCGCTCACGGCACGTCCCAGGACGTCTGGTTGCGGAGTGGTCACCGGATTCCCAACCCCCGGTTCACAGCTCGTACGCGCTCGACCCACAGGAACATGTGGTTTAAATGCAATCCAGACCCCTCTCTCTCTCTCTCCTCTACTGAGGTGAGGAGCAGGGGAGGTGCAGCGTAGTGAGGCGGAAGGGGGGAGGGGGAGCTTGGCCTTGGCCCGCGTCCCAACCCAAACCCCGGCTGATTGTCTGGGCTGGAGTTTATGGGAGGGTTAGCCACCACTGCGCTGCTGTCCGACGTCACTCCCCAAATGAGCATGTAATGTGAGATGCAACGCTGAGTGGATTAAAACTACACACACACACACACACACACCACAATCTAACGGTTTGATACCAGGCTAATGAGTTGATGGACTGAGAGCAGCTGATGGAGGGTGGCAGGGTGCTGTTTAGTCATCACTTAGTGGAGCATCTTGTGAACACGTGTTGGAAATGATTGACTGTAAATGTTGATACTGATAATGCACAAACCACTTCTGATAAATATTTTAATGCTTGAGAGATGACAGCAGTATACACACACTTTAAAATCCCACAGCAGGGTTACACAGACGTTTTAGAGTGCTCATTGCAGGGAATAAAGCAATTACTGAGCAATTTTTGATTGCCAGGCCTTTGCCTTCTCAAATCCGTTGGTTTTCGTTTGATAGTCTCTGATAGCTTGTGTGATCTCCTCCTCAGTGTTCATGACGAACGGACCTACAGATAAAAATAACAACAGTCCATATCAACAGTCCATATCAACACTATCAACACCCACTGCCACACAAAATACTGGTCTAGACATAAAGGTGCAATTGTCGCTAGCTTAGCCACTTTTTAAAGTTTAACTCGGTTTTAAACTCGCGTAGAGACAAATACATCACATGACTTCTTATTCCCCATTGCTGTGTCATCAGCACCTCTGGTTTAATCTGCTACAGTGTTTTAAAGGAACATTTCACTGCTGGGAAGATGAATGTGTATTTAAATTGGGTCATTTATGTAGTAGAAATATGGAGTCATCATTGAAGTCAGTGCCTTCTTGTCCGAGAAAAAGCCAAAAATGTACTTTTGGCTCATATGGATGAAAGCCAACAACTCCCAGAATTCCCTGCCCTTCACTGCTCTTCGCTGCCCTACCAAGCCACTCCCCCAGGAAGTAGCTTAGGCATAAGCTACGAGTACACAGAGGGACTCATTAATGTAACATTTTGGCATTAATAAGGATTCTAAAATTAAAACGATTATTGTTTAAGTTGCACTCAATCATGTGGCCATATATCAAAGGTCCTGTTCTTCATATGGAAGTTTGCAAAAATGGGGTGTCGATTTTGTTCTGCCTCTTTTTTTTGTCAAAGTTCACAAGCCCATAGCGCAAGAACTAAACCAAACCATATAGGAGGCTCACATGTTACATGCTGGTACATAAATAGGAATAGTATGTAGCAAAATCCTCACGTTTGGTCTGGATGATCCTGCTTGGTCATAGCTGTCCCTCAAATTTGATCAACATTTTATTGGAGTTTTTGGCTAGGCTCTGTTTAGGCCTTCAGAAGACATATTTGTTCTCAACATAGGCTCTTGGTTTATTTTCCTTATTGAGATAAGTACAGTGTAGAAACACTCTCACAAAAAGCAATGAACAAAAAATAAATTCCTTCAGGGTCTGAACAGCAGACCCACAAGTCTGAAAAATCATTTTGGTTCTAATTTTCAGAGCACCCTAACACCTTGTGGGAATATATACATTTTTTTATATTTGTTTCTATATTATCCATGATGACTTGTCTTGACATGCAAATCTTTCTTTTTTATTTTCCACCCTGAACATGGGCAAAATGCACCACTGAGATCAATATGTTTTGGTGGCACTGTGGTAACTCTACATAACACATTTTAGCCCCATCGTGTCCTTTCACCAAAGGTAATGTAACGTGCATTAGAACCCTGGTATACTCCACACTGCCCAAGCCTTGTTCTGTTTTAGCGGAGTGATTACATCGCTGCCGGTGATTGGGGAGGAGAGCCGATTACGACCGGTGGAGGACTATTACGGGACGGTATTGTGCTATTGGACCACTTGCGGATTGCCGTGCGAGGGACTGCTTGGCTAGGCTGGGCCAACACGGAAGCTGCTAGGCCTGCTCGCTTGTTGCTTGCTGCTTGCAGGATTAGGATTGTGGAACTGCTGTGGGGTACCTGGCGCTGCTGGTGGCTGGTGGCAGTATTGCTGACTGCTGTATTGGCTTGTCTTTTAATTTATTGTATACAGTGTTGTATTCGGTGTACATTTTAACTGTAAATTTATTGTATCAATTGATTTGATCTTATGCCTATTATATTTAATACATTTATAATGATAAGATTGAGCCCCTTTGCCACACTGATTGATTACACTGCCTCTTAAATCTTAAATCTTAAATAATCAGGTTAAAACCTATATTGCTGTCTGGTTACAGGCAGCCTTACGACTACTACTAATCTGGTGACACTTACTCATAGTCTACCTCAGGGTTGCTTTGCATTGAGGTGACATAGACTTGACGAACTTCTATTCTTTCACACAAACATACGGGTATTTTGGGCCTTTAAGGGCGTTTTTGGGAGATAACCAGGTACGCCATGTTTTTGGAGGTGCAAACACGCTGCATTGCCTTTAAGATCACATAGTAAGGAGCTGCCTCAAGGGTTATAAAAGTATTTTCTCGTGTTTAGTTGTAAAATGAAGGCACAGTTGTTATAGCCAGCGTCTGGCTCCTTGGCTATCAATTTGGTAACGATAACGATAAAGCAATTTGACGTCTTTAGAACACTACACATATCGGAGGTGTCAAATGTTGAGTTACTCCAGTCTAGATTTTTTGACGTTAATCACTCCTATGATGTATTGCTATTGTCTATCCAAAGTAAAATGCCTGTTTTGAAGTTAACTGATGGTTAAATAACCAAAAATCCAATTGTTTGCACCTCCAAATGGGAGGTGACGTACGTCTGTGACGCGATTGTGTGAAAGAATGGTACAGAAATTCTTTACTGATCGCAGAGAACATGTTCTTGATTGAAATTAACGTATTATTTTGACAGCCCTTATTAAAACATTTAAATTATTACAGCAAATGGCAACAGTGGTATAAGCGGAATAATGGACCCCATGGCGTTCGGTTCACAGAAAGAAATGCACTTATGAAAAAGCGTAAAAGCCCCTCCACGGGCGCGTCAGGGCCGTTTTACCACCTGAAACGTGCATTTCTTTCTGTGAACTGAACGCTGTGTCGTCCATTATCCTTTACTTATTGCATCGTCACTTAATAACCGAACAGGCCCAAACAGTTCCCATGAATACAACAACACTAGGCTGAGTGTTAAGTTAAAGGCACTACCATGTTGAACCACTGGTTCATGGATGGGTTCTCCAGCAATCAGTATAAAATGGGAGTCCTCTGTTGCCTGTGGGAAAGGGAGACATGTCTGATGTGTATTGTTCTCTTCTCTTATAAAACAGAAATGGGAGGAAATATGCAGACCAAGCTGTACTTTTACAGCTGAAACATTTTTGTTTTTTATGTTTAACGTATAATTGTTTATACATTTTAGAACAATCCATATCCTGCTGTTAAAGTAAACTGGATTGTTAAGCACCTTATTCTCTACTTGAATGAAATCTCCATCTTCAAGTACCGCTGTGTGATGGGGGTCTATTCGCCGCTGGTCTACAGTTGGACCTGAAAACAAGCACATCACATTGTAAAATGAGTGCTGATACAAAGTCAAATAGCCCGTCCACCTTACGCCAGTACTTAAGGTCTCTATCCATTGTATGTGAAGAGCTCTTTTCCAAAATGCTATATTTTAAAAACATGAATAAGTCATCTTCTTTAATTGTGCATTTCAGCTAATATCAATAAAATTGTTGTTTTGATTGAGTAAAGATAAATCGAATAACAATACAGTTTCACTGAAAATTCATTTATATATATATATATACATATATATATATCATTTTGGAAAAGAGCTCCCCTTTGAATACCATTCTGATTATTGTTAACTGCTGGCCACCGATGATGTGAAAACCACAGTTCACTTCAAAATACAATCACAACAAACAAGCGGTAGATAATGTTTGCCGTCTTCCTCAAACGGTCTCCAGACTTTCTGTGCCCAGTGTAACACAAACGCCTGAACGCTCCAGCTTTGTTGTGCTGGCTGCTCTGTTTATGGGGTTCAGCTGCTGTTGCGCTTATGCAAGGCCATATTATGTTAATACAGCGACTTCTTAATTTAAAGCTGGCGTCATTTCCATGGAAATGCTTTCCCTTTTGAGGCATCTGAAAACAATTAGGCCCCCATGCCCAAATTCTGAAGAATCATATAGAAAAAAACAGTCTACTAAACAAGTCTACTAAAGCATTAGAGCTTTATTAGAGCTCCTTGATAGGAAAACAATTCACAACCAGCAAGATGATGGGAAGGGAAGGTAATGGTGAATATGTCAGAATAACATGTTGACATAAACTCTCAAATGGAGACAGACCCAGAATGTCCAGACAAACAGACAATGCTTGTTGTTATGCCAGGCGAGAAGAGAAGGGATCATGACAGTGCAGACTGACATCGCAGCTCGTTTCCCTCAGATATTTGATTCATTTAGGCCAGACCAGAATGTTACAATGTTGGGATCAGGGACTTTTTCAGCTCTGAGAAGAACGCAACTTCTGGGGAACAAGACTAAACAGGATGGCGCACAACCAGCCCAGCTGACCACAGTCAACACCAACATCCAGTGTGTTTTCATACCCACCATAGAGTGTGCTTACATTAACAAACACTACATGCAGAAACACTGCTATGGCCATTAGAAAACAGTAAAGTGTTAGATGCAGTTCAAATGGAGGACAGATTCTCAGCTCTTTAGAGGCTAATGCTAGTCCCTTTTTTTGAAAGTGGGTTTTTTCCAACCATTTTAAACCTGGAAATAATCAAATAGTGACCATAAATTAAAACATCAAGGGTTTGGCTTTTCCAAAGCTGGGGAGTAGCCATTGGCCTGAGATCACAAAGAGGCTTCAACTTTAATGTCAGATTTCCAACAGAGGGAGAAGAAGCAAGTAAAATAATCAAATAAAGACACCTGCTAATTCCACTGTGAAATGTTAACTAAAGTATTCCATGTTGGCTGACAGAGAACAAGGCCTTTGTAGTTGTGAAAGAAAAAGACGCAAACCAGCAAATGACCTCCCCAACTGCAACACTCACCAACACACACTGACCCTGCGAGGGTGTAGATAAAGGCTGTCCATCCTAAAAGAAACATTGAGAAAAACATATTTTAATCACATTGATATCTTAATCCCAGACCCCACAGAACTATACTGTACTACAGTGCATCATCCTTAAAATCACATTGATATCTTAATCCCAGACCCCAGAGAACTATACTACAGTACATCATCCTTAAGAAACCCTTGACATTTTCCGTGACCAATGCACACTGATTGTGGCCAACCAAACTATCAATACAGATATTTATAATGTAATTCCCTTTGCAAAGTGGACGCCTTCTGTTGCTTCTGGGGAAGTGACCTTTACGATGCTGTGATGTAACAGGATGAATCAATTGCGTGTGTCCAAGCACACACCGGCTTTTTTGTGAGGATTTATGACTTGCCATGTGACATTAAACCACAGCCATGCTCAAATCTCTGGCCCTCTCAGCCAGTGAATGCATGACCCCATTCATCACCATTCTGGGGCAGAGCTTTGGGCATCACATAGTTTACAGATGCCATTATGTAATATTCTTTGACCCTTGATTCTTTGATCATTTTGTATATATTGAATATATTTCAAAAAGAAGATTAACAGTACAAAAGTTAAAGTATGGTATGCAGTGATGATTTCATGCAGTTGATGATTGGGATAACCTGATGAATGGGTACTGGCTACGTCATCAGGAGGCCACACGTTATTTCTACTGTACTTTCATTGCTGTACAAGAGTTGGAAATGTCATATAAAATTACAAAAGAGAGCGTGTGATGGGGAGTGGATGGAGATCTGGTTTATCCATCTGGTTTATCCATGCACATTTACAACTGAGAGAGAGCATGGCTTATCCATGCACATTTACAACTGAGAGAGCATGGCTTATCCATGCACATTTACAGTTGAGAGAGAGCATGGCTTATCCATGCACATTTACAGCTGAGAGAGAGCATGGCTTATCAGAGAGAGCATGGCTTATCCATGTACATTTACAGCTGAGAGAGAGCATGATTTATCCATGTACATTTACAGCTGGAAATCTTTGTGCAGTGAAAAACTTCAGACTTCCTGTGCACTGTTATGAAGATTCATGAGCTTCCTTGCCCTGACACAGTCCCATATTAGGCCAATGCAGGAAGAAGAGTGCAACTACAAGAGCTTTATGACCAAACAGGGACTTTGATATTTTGACAGTATTTTATAAGTGCAAAAAAATGACCAAAGTTTCAATACATCCGGTGTCTTTGTGGACCATGACGGACCGCTATGAAGCACCTGATTGCGCAGCCCAATCTGGATGATGTGTGTGCATTCACTTTATACTAGATAGATAGATAGATAGATAGATAGATAGATAGATAGATAGATACTTTATTGATCCCCAAGGGGAAATTCAAGGGGATTCACATTGATTTGAGATATCCTGACAAAAGTGATCATTACTGGGATAGCAACGGAGGACTTGGGAACATATCAAATGTATAGCAAGTCCTTGTTGCCTAGTTAACAACAACATGGAGGGCCCTAATTTAAATTGATGACAAAGTGCAAAGTCTGTCAACAAGGAGCATATCCACATAGTGGGTGATTAATAAAAAAAAGAGTTGAAAGCAAAGGATACTGTTAAAAATCTTGGTGTATTAATTGATAGTGATCTAAATTTCAAAAGCCACATGAAAGCGATAACTAAATCAGCTTTTTACCACCTCAAAAATATAAAACTTAGAGGGCTGATGTCAAAAGATGATTTAGAAAAACTCATTCATGCATTTATCTCCAGCAGGGTTGATTACTGCAACAGACTTTTCACAGGCCTTCCTAAGAAGACTATCAAACAGCTTTAGGTGATACAAAATGCAGCAGCTAGGGTTCTCACAAAAACTAAAAGAACTGACCACATTACTCCAATTCTTAAGTCCCTGCACTGGCTTCCAGTAAGTCACAGAATTGACTTTAAACCAACTTTCGGATGACATTGAAAAGACCCCAACTGTAGCCAGTTTAAAATCTAAGACCAAACTGTTCTCAGCTGCTTTCTGCTCATTGAGTTATAATTTCTGAATTTGTCTTGAAAATTATTCTACCTTGTGTCTTTTATTTTGTCTTTTTATTATGATCTTTACCTTTTGAACTATTCTTTGACTATATTGCCCTTCTATGCTTTTATTTGTTATTATTATTTGGTTTTGTTTATGTAAAGCACATTGAATGATCTCTGTGTATGAAATGCGCTATATAAATAAACTTGACTTGACTTGACTTGACTTGACTTGACTTAAACTATAGCTATGATGTGGCATATGGCAGCACTGAGCTGATTTATCTGTGTGTGTACTTCGGATTTTGCTAAGGTATGAAATGATCTTAAGACTTAAGACTTTGCTCTTTGGCGAGTCATTTAAATGAGTGTCTGGAGTGTGATTGGTCTTACCTGTGGGTATTGGCTGCACATGCTGCGCGCCTTGCTTTAGCTTGAAATCAAGATAGATGGTGGGCGTGCGCGTGTAGACCTTGGACTGAAAATGGAAAGAGCACAGGGGAGAACGAGAGAGAGAGAGAGAGAGAGAGAGAGAGAGAGAGAGAGAGAGAGAGGGAGGAGAGACGGAGGTGAAAAAGAGGCGATGCAGCAGGACGAGTTGGCGTTCATACTCGCATAGCCGCCCTTCTACACTACACGCCTCTCTCTTCCCCACCAGATACGCAGCGACGGATGCCAAACACTTCAGTCATCGCAAGGCCTCGCCAACCCCCATCTCTCATGGTCAGGAAGAGCTGTGAGACAGTCCAGCTGCAGCATGCCGATCTGCACAGCGACAGCCAGCGTTGGTTGTGAGGAAAGCACTGCCTGCCTGGCCTACATCACACCCTATGGTCTTCATTAGGATGCCACGGACTGCCCTAAAGTAACCCAATCCAACCCTTTTGACATTAAAGGGAAAACAGCTCGCCGCCTAACTAAACAGGAGACGAAAGGCATCGTCTCCGGAGAAGTCTGCTCCTCATTTCCTGCGTTTATCTAGCCAGACAGGCGCGAGAGGACGTAGTAGTGGGCGTCATTTACGTGGTTGATTCAAATGTCAAAGCGTAAATCAGATGGTTTTGGGTTCCCTGGAATATTACAGCAAGCCTGTCTGAAAGAGAGACTGTAGACTAGTTCTAATGATAGATAGATAGATAGATAGATAGATAGATAGATAGATAGATAGATAGATAGATACTTTATTGATCCCCAAGGGGAAATTCAGGAATGCACCAAACATTACTCTAGTACACTGTAAGCCAGGACACACCTGCAAGTAGATGCACCTGCAAGTAGGGACTTGATGAACTGTGTAATAATTCTGAATCCTCTCAAAAACAACAGTACTGTGAGGGACCCTGATCGATATACATGGATGGTGGTATGTAGAAGTAATTACCTGTAAATGTTTTTTTTTTTCAAAATTGACATTACAATTTCACTATTTGTAACAATACAATCATGGGCATACAACAGGAGTAACTGATATTAGAACTGAGTTTGCTGTAAACTCCCTATTCCCAGTACACTGTAAACGCACCTTCGCTCCCAGAGCCTCCCCTGAGATGACGGCCACTGTGACGCCATCTCTGCTGGGCCTGAGAATGTCACATGCTTTCAACTCCTGGTACTGCGGCTCCACCATCTTGTGGTCCCTCTTTAGATTCACCCAGAGTTGAAGGCCGTGGATGGGCTCTTCGGATATGGGCATCTCGGCATGGACCACCCCTCGCCCAGCGGTCATCCACTGCAAAGGGCACACACAAACACATAGCAGGGTGGCTTAGTGCACATATTCAACAATAACGTTACCGGGTGGATGAAAGCACCAACCTTTACATGAGACTTCTTTAGGACCTACTGAATGATTTCAGCCTGGGAGCCCGACAGAGATTTTGAAATTTCCCACCAGAGCACAAAAACACATTTGATCAAAAGGCGATCACTACAGGTGAATAGGACACAAATGTTAACTAATAGATATCACCATGAAACTTGCTCAGTTGTTTACTCACATAAACACAAATATATTTTGTATTTTTATTGTAGGGTTATAAAGCATTTATAAAGCCTTGTGATTACTGACATAGTATATATATATACATATCCATGACTTCACACATAACGTATTATGTGATACTATCTACAACTTGAAGTTTCACAGAATATTATTAACCTTCTTTGATCTCTTGATAATAGCAATGATGAGGTTAAAAAATCTTTATATAGCATTGTAGGCTATAAGGGCATTTTCACATATAGTTCCTTTTAAAAGAACCGAACTCAGTCCACTAACAGGGGACCAGAAAGAAGACCAAAACGAAAGAGAAGAAAACAAAAGGGACACAAAAAATCTGAGTAACCTGTGTAACCTGAGTAACTTCATTTGGAAGAGGATTCAGATCTCTTTCTGGTGCACTTCAGCTCTGATGGGGCCTCAGTTTTCTTCATGTTCACACTATACCACCTAACTGTTGCTATGTCCAATCTTAGCTCACATCCAAAATGACAAGTGAACAGCAGCCCGTTAACTGCGTTGTGCAGTCTCTCGTATATGTTTGCAATACAAGTTCGACAAAGAGAAAATAGCCTAGCACATCATGGAAAAGGGTGAGCAATACAATCCAAAGTTCGCTGATTTCTACATTGTTAGTTACAAATAGCTTTAATGAAAAGATATTCAGCCTAACCTTAACTCTAGAACCCACTTGTTCGGCTGTAGCAAATTGAACATTACAAATGGCTGTAGGCCTATCATGAGCCTAATGATAATAGTTTATTTTAGGCTATACAATAAATTACATGCCTTCTGTTTTGGCAATGGCAAGTCAAGTATCAACAGTTCACGCCACGCACCCAGTCTGAAACAGCCCTAAGTCTTGAGTGCAGTCACAACTATGTGTGATTGGTAATATAGGCTTATGTCAACCATGACAAGGCATTATGAATACTTCATTCCCCCAAAAGTGTTAATAGTGCATTACAGATACAGACTTGTAATATGTAATAACATATAAGTAATATGTTTTTACGCTTTATGCTTTTTATCATTCCATATCAGAAATACATTTTTTGGGACAAATGGGAACACAGCAATGAAGGCTGGTTTATGAAAGTGCTACTGAATATAATTTATGTCTTCAGCATTGTTTCACAATGTAGGAAATGGTCAAAATAAAAGAAACCCAACCATTCATCTTTTTACACAGGTCTAAGTATGGACTAAGGAATCAGAGTCATGGATGCCTGTTTGTTTAACAGAGAGAGAAGAAGATCTGATCCCATTCTTTTGGGACTGTTCCCCTTGCAATATGGCAAAGCAATGTTGACTTGGAGAAAACAAAGATTTGGCTGCTTACTTGGAGCTGCAATATTAGACCTCATGCAGAACACCATGCCAAAGCAAAAGGTCTAAAGACAAAGGCAATATGTCCTCACTCAACTGGTAAGTGTGCACCAATCAGATTTTTTTCATTCTGGATACTAACACTAAGAAACCACGTATGCATAGCGGTAAGAACCCTAGAACTGCTATGTAGTGGATCTAAACTGCTGGCTCTTTTACCCCTCGCCATGCTATGCTAGTTGTCCTGTTAGCAAAAGCACTGTTGACGCGTCACCAACATTTAATCCAGCCATTGATAACCAGCCCCCAAGCCCCATTGTCACCATCACGTTGTCCTGCTATTTGAGTCAGTATCAAATAATGAGGTGTAGCCATCAAGGTTGACCCTGATATGAAAATTCAGGGTCAAATACTTTACTTTATTAATGTGTTTATAATACCTTATGGACCCTGGGTTCATAGACAGTGTTACCAAAAATTCTCTCTAACTTTTTGAGCAATGTTGCTGAGCAACCAGTTCCATTCATTCTGATTGCATGATCATGACAATTTTCCTACTGATGATTAAAGTTCTCCAGCAAATACATTTGTTGCCCAGTCTCAACAGGAACATGCCAGAACTACAATAATGAGGAACAGTGCCCAGCAACATTGCTCAAAAAGTTGCCTCATATATCATCAGCTTTATAGAAAGATGTGAAATTTTGTTCCACCAAGCCACCTCACTAACATAGCCAGGTACACATAAAACACAAACAGACACAGGCATCTTTCAAAGGCTAATGACTGTAAGCCCTGTTGCATTGGAGTCCTCTGTAAAATAATTACGTTGCACATAAAACTACACAGAGATGCCGTAACTTGAGCAATTGTGCTGGACCCCTAACCATAAGGACAACAAAAGCAAAGTAACTCCTTCATTTACACATTTCTGAGAGAGTGCAACTCACAGGGCACAATGAATCACTACAACATAATAGCCCTGCGAGTCTCGTGTCTCCCCCACTCCTTGTACTTAATGGAAATTTCCACCCTCTTCTCTACAGGCTGAGAGGCATCACAGGGAGCCCGCCTTCGCTAGGCGCAGTCGCTAGGGTAACCGAAGAAGAAGCCAGGGCCTTGTCAGCAGGTTTTAACACCCTGTTTCATCGGCCCTGTCCAGTCAGGGCCAGATTTTTGCGTGTGTGTGCGAGAGGGAACCCGCCAGCCTCGGGGTAGTGCAGTGGCAACGGGGCAGAGGACTACAGACGTCTAGAGCCCATTAAAACCTCCCCTCATTGACCAGGGACAAGGGAAAACAGCTTTACAACAGTGAAAACACAGGAAATAGCCAGCAGACATGATCTCTCATTAAGTCTAGCTGCTTGTATGAGTGTGTGGGTGCATGTGTGTGTGTGTGTGAGAGAGCCTCGAGTGGATGCACTTTTTTTCACTTGAGAGGTTGAAGTAGGTCACACCTGGAGGTCACCTGCACTAAGATGTGGGAGTCCAGTGCCTGACACAAGACACACCTGGAGGTCACCTGCACTAAGATGTTGAAGTCGAACGCCGGACACATGACACACACCTAGAGGTCACCTGCAGTAAGATGTGGGAGTCCAGCGCCTGACACATGACACACACCTGGAGGTCACCTGCACTAAGATGTGGGAGTCGAACCCCTGACACACCCCTGGAGGTCACCTGCACTAAGATGTGGGAGTCCAGCGCCTGACACATGACACACACCTGGAGGTCACCTGCAGTAAGATGTGGGAATCCAGCGCCTGACACATGACACATACCTGGAGGTCACCTGCACTAAGATGTGGGAGTCCAGCGCCTGACACATGACACATACCTGGAGGTCACCTGCACCAACATATGGGAGTCCAGCGCCTGACACATGACACATACCTGGAGGTCACCTGCACCAAGATGTGGGAGTCCAGCGCCTGACACATGACACATACCTGGAGGTCACCTGCACCAAGATGTGGGAGTCCAGCGCCTGACACATGACACATACCTGGAGGTCACCTGCACCAAGATGTGGGAGTCCAGCGCCTGACACATGACACATACCTGGAGGTCACCTGCACCAAGATGTGGGAGTCCAGCGCCTGACACATGACACATACCTGGAGGTCACCTGCCTCCAGTTTCCCATAGTGGCCACAGAAGTCCTCATGCGCTGAAGTGCCGTTCAGGAGATAAGTGACCTGCACACAAATCAGGACAATGAATCATGTGGTCCAAGCCTTAGCCTGAGAAATTAAATTACAAATGTGACTGAATGACAAGATTTCTAAGAAAGAAATAATTTCCTTATTCCCTTATATTATTATAATATTATAATTAATTAATAATGTACTGTCCTCAACACAAAAGGACAAAACAAATAAATACAAATAAAACTGAAACATGAAATAGCAAGAAACATTTTGAAGAGAGGCTCACAAAAAGGCGCCCCCCCCCCCCCCCCCCCCCCTGTCCAGACATAAGTCAGCTCCATATACGTATGCTATCTGGGTGAAAGGGCAGAGTATATCTAAAAGCTGGGGGACAAACAGGACATGATGTCATAGCTGGAGAAGGCACGTATGGAACATAAAGTACTTTAGCAACATGTGTAAGTTAAATATGTAATGGACCTAACATACGCGTTTCACTAAATACCCAAACACATGTCCTCAACTCCAACTCTCTCTCAAAGGGCTATCATAGTGCAAAAACAGCAGAACCTCAGCCATCTGGGGTCTGGAGAGGCAAAGGCTAAATCTACGAGTGGTAGTTAGTCCCCTCTGTATGACGGAGCTTCTACTTTTGAGGTTTATCACATGAAACTTTGCACTTTCATGGTGGACCTTGCTTTAGAGGACCAAGGCCAGATGACCGCACCAAAAAGTCACATGTTCTCTCCCACGCAGAAGAGACACTTGACAGGAAGAAGACAGTGAGGGAGGTCAGAGGTCAACATCTGTCTCTGGCCAGCCAGCCGCTCTCCAGCTGGGAGGAGTCTGTGATCTCCCAGTGCAGCTGTGATCTCAGCGTCATGTGACCACAAGCAAACACACCTGTGACATTGCATTTTGGGAAGTCTGGCACGGGCCACGGGCTTCTTTCTCTCTCTCACACACACTCTTTCTTTCTTTTTTCTTTTGGGTCATTCCACGTCAATTCAACCAGGGCCCACACACTTAGGTCTCAAAAAATTGTGAAAACAATACCAGGTGTACCTATGTTACCCAGGAGACACACTGTAAAATTACTTTTATGTAAAATCAATACTTTCCTAGATACAGCCAGTTTTATGGGGGGGGGTGTGGGGGGGGGGGGGTGTTGATTTTGTTTGGCCTCTTTAGCGCAAGAACTAAACCATGTAGGAGGCTCAAATTTTGCATGCTGGTACATAAATAGGAATAGTATGTAGCAAAATCGTCACGTTTGGTCTGAATGATCCTGCATGGTCATAGCCGTCTCTCAAATTTGATAAAAATGTTATTGGAGTTTTTGGCCGGGCTCTGGTAAAAGACCTAAGTGCGTGGGCCCTGGTTGACGTGGAATGACCCTTTTGGCACTGCTCTCCCATTGTTAAAACATTAGAATCTCCTGACATAAATACAAACGTAGGCTATGTTATTCAATTTGATATAGGTCAGAGGTGAATGACAATGCCATGTGAGAAGATGCTATTTCAGTAGTATTCCTCAAGATACAACACAGTGTTTAATGTCATATCTTAACCTTTCATGTCATATCATAACCTTTTATATTTTAAAGGTTAAACAATTCAGAAATTGATGACTGCATAGATTTGTTAAGTGAAAGCAGTTGGTTCTTGATGAGAAACTCTCTCTCTTGCTCTCTCTGTCCCTCTCTCTCTCTCTCTCTCTCTTACATGACAGTAGTCAGGGCACCTCTATGCATTTATAGTCACAATTTATTATGATGAAGGAGAATTTCATTAAGAAGTAGGCCTAGTCAGTAAGACTGGACGTGTCATGTAAGATCTGCTATTGTATGAGGTTGACAATCCTCGCATTTTGTTTTACAGAGCTGATCACTTGTGCCCTCCGCTGGCAGTAACAGAAACTGTAATGCTTTGCGCTTGACATTAGCACTTCTGAAAAAAGGACAGGGGCAAGTTGGTGAGATGCTAGTAGAAACCGAAGTCTTACGGTTTCGAATCCTCTGTGTGGATGATCGGGAAAACCGGCAGGTTTGCTTACACGGAATTCATCTAACATCAGAAAGGGGTCTAAATTCTTAAGCTGTGAAGAGAAAACATGTTTGTCATGACTGTTACTAACTTGCGAATATATTATGTTATTGCTTCAATTATATCAAAACCAAAATAGAAAACACAAATGAATTTGGCTGTCTGGGCAACTTACATCCTTTCTCCCGATACTCCTGCGCACACGAGCGCCTACACCCTCAGCCTGCTCCACACTGAGGACGGTTTTAACGACTCTTCTTACATTCATCTTGCTTATTAGCCTTGATACTCCAAGCCTATTCTATCCTGTTCGCATTGATAAAAGTGACAGCTAAATTCTGAAATACACCTGTTACCGGATATAGCCTAACTCGAGCTGTTGCTGTAAAAACGCTGCGTCATACGGTCGCTTAACCTGACATACCTCTCTGTTGTCACATGTTTTGTGTGTTGCGCGGCTGCACTCTGGGGTATTACATGGGGCGGATTTGACGCTGGTCTTCTGTGTCCATACCAGTTTGGTATGAAATGTACCAAGATCAAGTCACGAAGAGTAGAAGATTCCCATTGTTAGCCGCAACATTTTTTTTTATTTGAAATGTGGGTTAGGCCATTACCAGTGTCAAGAACCAAACCAGGAAACACAGGACGAAAAAAGTCAACGTATTCCTTTGGCAATTATTTATTTGGAAATGATCTGCCTCATGATAGATTTTATTTTGAAAAGACTAGGCCCTATTACATGAAAATTGTTACAGTTTATGATTTAGCCAAAGTGTTGTCTAACATTGTATACCAGCGAAAATGCTGAGTCATTCTCACCATGAATGGCTGCGTCAGAGCCACATTAAGCCATGCATGTTCATAATGTAGTCGTCTGTCCGCGCCTTCTGGGTTGTTCGAGGTGCTGTATTTGATTGCTTCATTCCGCTGTGTTGGCTGATGATGTCCTTAGCTATCCGGAGACTTGCTGCTTGTCCACCTGCTAGATTTACCGCATGAGGACCGATCTGCGCCAAACGTTTTAAAATGAGTATCAGGCTACACGAATAACCTATTTAAAATAACCAAACATTGGCTCCTGTCCATAATGTTTGCAAGTCATGTACAGTCATATACAGTAGGCTATAATTCTGACAGGAGAAATAATAAACTTGAGACCTGGAGTGCAGCATATTGGCCCATGAGGTAGAGTGGACATCCAGGATCCCACTGCAGGTTTTCCGAAACACACGGCCAGCCATCAATGACCTGTAGACATCACAGGATTGGTGTCCAGTCAGTATTTCTATATTAGCACTGCAGTCTACCTGTCAGGCAGTGATGGCTCACCTGTATGGGAAACGCCTTCATTGTATCAGACAGCAGTGGGTCTTGGCTCACGTCTAGTTTGCAGCCGGTGGCCAACCATATCTTGTCCCCTGTCCAGTGGTCCCCACCACTGAGGGCCAGCCTCCACATCTGGCCCTGGTAGCACCACTCAGCCTGAGAGACCTGGACACACGGACGTGTTTGGGGGAAGCGTCACTGTGAGTGCATATTCATGGTTTGGCAGAGTATTTTTGGTACTCGCATGAGTAGTTTACTCAGACATGTATCCTCACACAACCACACACACAAACACAACCACACACATAACCACACACACACACGTGTACACAACCACACACATACAAACACACACACACAACCACACACACACACACACACACACACACAACCACACACACACACACAACCACTCACACAACCACACACACACACACACGTGTACACAACCACACACACATAAACACAACCACATACACACACACACACACAACCACATACACACACACACACAACCACACAAACACACACACACACAACCACATACACACACAACCACACACACACACACACACACACAACCACACACACATAAACACAACCACATACACACACACACACAACCACACACACAACCACATACACACACAACCACACACACACACACACACACACACACACAACCACATACACACACACACTCAGATAGCACTTAAGGAGAGAGGCCTGTCAGCTGTACCTGGCAGTAGGCTTTGATGGTGAGCTGCCCAGTGGTGATGTAGGGCTGCAGCTGAGCGTAGGCCTCCGGGGTGACGGCCCCTCCCTTCCTGGCCTGACGGATCATGGCGAGCCGTTTATGGAGGCTCCGCTCGTTATAGAACTGGCGCAGGAAGGCCAGGCCGTCCATCTTAATGCCGTGCTCAACATGGGAATAGCGCCCGATAAGGCTCTCCACGTCGCCCACATCAAACTGTTTCAACTGAAGATATATCAGGCTTAAACTCTTTTCATCTTTTAAATGTTCTGCAAACAGTATATTCTCTCCTGGATTTAGCTTTGTATGTGGGCTGGGTCCACGTTGAACCTTTGGTCCTTTCAACAAATCCTATTGTCAATGAATAGTTGACTCACATGTAAGATAGCTTCATTGTAAAATACTTGATATGCTCCTGAATCAATATGTTGTTTGGGTGGAGTGCTATACAGTATGACCCACAAAGCCAGGACTGAACCCAAACACTGGAGTCTTTTTTTTTTTATCCCACATGCACTGACGGGTACAGAGGAACGTCAGGAGGATTTGGCTGAATTCTACAGATATCGGCTTGGACTAAGGAAGGACTCCTTTTTTGTGTTTTGAGGAATTAAGTTGCTATTTTGTCTCCCTACCTGTAAGTGTTTGCGCATCAGCCAGGTGACATGACTTGCTCCTTGCTGCAGCGCCATGGAAACGATGTGAGCGCTGGTCAGGCCTCCACCAATCACCATCAGCTTCTGTCCTGGACGACACACGGATGGTGGACCTACAGAAGAACATGTAGGAAAGTTTCAATTCTGCTGTAGCAGTGTCCTCCATTCACAAACAGCATCATCTCCAAAGTGAGACCACTGCTCTCACCTTGGAACATAGAATATAACTAGACTAGACAGACAGGCTAGACCACTGGTTCTTAATCTAGGGATCGGGACCCCCAGGGGGGTCGTCAAAAATATGGGAGGGGTCGCAAAATGATTTCTAAACATTTTTAGACAAACATGTTTAAGAACTGGGATATTCAGTAGCCCTATATGTACGTAGGCATACAATTTACAGTGTTTTCATAATGTTCCTCCAAAAGTGGATGCTCTCTTCACGCAAATCTCTACCTGCACCTCTTTAGCTCGAAGATGCTGTGTGTGAGCTTACCAGTGACAGGACACAATGCAGCCTTTTTTGCCACTGGAGCGCCAGTTATACATTAAATGACTGCTAGTTATCCATTGGAAAATAATTAATCAGATTGTTAAAGGCTGCCCTTTACAGTACCTTTGGTGTTGACATAGCCTAGCTATGAGAAAACACATTTAGTTTAGAGGGGTTGCGGGACTTGGCCAATGTTTTTTTGGGGGGCGCCAGACAAAAAGTGTAAGAACCACTGGGCTAGACTACTGTACTATTTTATAACTAGACTAGAAAGGCAGGCTAGAGTATTGGTCCTCATCTCCAGATCCTGTAGCTGTCGTCTCTGACCCACCTGGGGGTGCTGGACAGTTGTGTTCCTGCGTAGGGCTCTCTGCCCGCTGCTGCCAGCGGAGGAGGGCGAGGTGATGCATGAGCTGGACCGTGTGCTGCAGGGTCTCCTCGGGGTAGTTCTCGCCCACGGCCGACACCCAGGCCGGAATGTTAGCCATCTGGGATCGAGTGGGGCCCGTTGCCACGACCACCCTTTTTGCCTCCAGAGTGTCACCGCTTTGAGTCAGCACACGGAAGTAGAGCACTTCCTTACCGGAGAGCACAGGGACGATTCTGTCCACTGTCCCTTTGATGAGCACACTGTCCAAATTGTATTTACGAACCTGTGCACAGCAGCACCAAAGCAAATCAGTGGCATACTTGTATCTATTACTTAGATCACTGAATAGAGAAATATTCATCTTTGTCAGTATCTTGCTATTTATAATTTCTTGAATGTGTACAAATACAAGTATGTATACAAATGTATACAATACAATATACTATCAAGTATTACTGCAATGATATTTTCAATAATCTATTTAATTAAAATCCTACACCACATGTGGGTTATTTTGTAACTATAACTGCATATCCACTATGGAATCACGTGAGTATGGTTACAAGACGTTAACCAGTCCACACATGTGTCCATGCAGTCATCACACCAGCAGTGGCCAAACCAGCCATGCAACCTAAGGTGGTTAAAAATGGACAAATAAGAGGATTGTTACTTAGTATTCAACAATTCACCTGGTGTCAGGTGTGCAATGCTCAGACACGGCCATGCGGGGGCGCTCCAACCTGTTCCCTGAAGAAGTCCACACTGAGCTGGGTGCCGGGCAGGCTGAAGCACAGGCCCCTCTGGTGACCTGTACCACTGCTGTTGAGCAGCTGCTTGTCCCTCTTGCCCAGACGGTTGTCGTTGAAGAAGGCGTTCTCATCCTGGATGTAGACACGTTCGGGGAGACCATGCAACTCATTCTCACGACCACTTCCCACCACAAACTCCTGCAAAGCCCTCTGGGGGAACAAGGGAAGCACTCTGGGCTTGGAAGGGTTGAAGACATGAGTTTAAGAGAGTTCATTCATTTGTGTTTTGAACCATGGTGTTTTGTAACTTTTAGAGTTTTAGGTAATATAAAAAAAATAGTTGAGAAAATGATATATGTTGTATTTTCAGAGAAAAAAGGACTTATTATAATATTTTCATAATACATTTCTTTGGCTCATATCTCATATGTAGAGTAGTATCTATATTTTGTTTTTGTATTATTTTTTCTTTTTTTTTTTTGCAGCAGGAACAAAATGGGCTGTTAAGCAACACCTGATGTTTTGGTTGCTGGTGGAGATGGATTGTGATTACCTTGAGTGGATCAGTGTGTGTGATCAGTGTGCTGTGTGTGTGATTGCGATTACCTTGTTGAGTGGATCGATGTGCTGTGTGTGTGATTGTGATTACCTTGTTGAGTGGATCAGTGTTCAGATCGCTGTGTGTGTGACTGCAAGTTGTTGAGTAAATGTAAATCAGGTTTTTAGGCCAAGTATACTTGCAGGAATTTGGTCTCAGCATTTATCCCATCCGTGAATTAGTGAACATACAGTGAGGTGAAGCACACACTAACGCGGGGAGCAGTGAGGGGTTAGGTGCCCAAGGGCGCGGGAAGGGGGGTGCTGAGGGTGCTGCAGCACCCCCTGCTGGCAGGAGATAGATTTTTTAAAAATATTATGTATATTTTTAAATAATTACTAATTCGCTGTATGACATTATTTATATTTTTGTATGTGAAGTGATGATTAAAATAGCAAAAAAGGGTTATGGATAGGTTCGAATATAGGCTACTAAAAATTAACAGTTATAGAGATCGACGTGAACGTGAGTCAGAACCGTAGCGTGGTTTCATCTATGTGATAGCGATCAAGTGTGTAGGCCTACGCAGGGCTCGAATTATCTTTTTGTCTTCTAAGCCAGTGTCCGTGTGCGTTTGTATGTATGTGTGTGTTAGTGTGTGTGTGCGTGTAAGGGGGTCTCTCTATCTCATAAAAAGTTGGCACACCCCGTGCATAGCCTAACAAGGCGATGAAATAGCCTAGGCGTACAATATATGCGCACGGTAGGCCTAGACTTTACCTTGACACACGCACACAACAGACATAGATTTTTCATAGAAATTGATTGCTTTTAATTAATTTCAACATATTATTGATTGTAATAGTCCATATTTCATTTCAATTTCACAATACAAAGAAATAGACTAAACGATTTAGTCTGTGCCATTCTCAATTTCACAACGTGACTCATTTGAACCAGACCACCGTCTCAGATAGGCTATCCTCAGTGTCAAACACAATAATGCATGTAGTATAACTTATACACAGGGAAAAAGCACTAATTGGCAGAAATTATAAGCCATTGCAGCCAAACTATGTTCTAGTAGGCTATTGTTGAACCGTGGAAAATTAATAGACGAACAATTTTGGAGTTTGCACTGAGATGTTGTCGGGTAGCCATTGAATATTCCGACATCAGAGATTGCTAACAGGTGTTTCAAAATATCTGGGAACTTTCTGGAGCTCTGAATGGCAGAGGATAGCTACAGATCATCAGACAACACAATCATTGTAGGCTGCATTATGGGCCATAATTTATGGCTCTGTCAATCAACATAGAAGAGGTGAAGCGCAAGTTCAACAGCAAATAGGACTTTTCAGCACATATCAAACCATATAGGCTACCCCAATGAACGCCTATGTAAATAGACAAAACACTCGCATCAAAGCAGGGTGACTTCTTCAGATTTGCGAGTGCTGTCAAAACGATCGTATACGGTTTGCTCATATAGTCTAGTGGTGTGGTGGTGAAGTGTCATGCTGCGTTCAAGAGCGTAGGGTAGGTCAACGTCCCGTAGTAGCCTATATTTTAATTTAACGTCTTTAATGGTAGATCGCACAGGGATGGACAATGAGCGGTTGTTTAAGATTAAATTGCAATGCCAGACACCTTCAGATATGAGAGAGCCCCTCAGATTTTTGACTTTGTTGCTTTCATGGGAGCCAGTCCTCACTCTACGGGAGCTTGGCTCCCTCTGGCTCCCACGTAATTCGAGCACTGGGCCTACGGTTGATATAGGCCTACATATTTTATGCGATTTACACGTTAAAAAAAACCATGGATAAGCTGAAAGAAACTTTAATTGTGTTTTACAGTTTTGCAAAAATAATAAATGCATAGCTAGTGAAATCATTCACTATCCTAGTCGCTAAGATAGAAATTATTAGGACACATACTTGCTGTGGAGACGACACACTTTAGGCTATTCAGAAATTATTTGCGAGATCATTGCAGCCTGATTATTAGCCTATATTTAAAGCCTAACATCTCTGGTGTGGTTTTGACGAAAAGTAATTTTCCTTAGCTATACTGAAATAGGCTAACGATGTCAAGTGCGCTTCTGTGGGGTTAGGGTGGGCGCAGTGGACTCGGAGTGCTGTCGCGGAACATTGGAATTTGTGGCTGCCCAGGACTTTTCTAAAACTTCTCGCTATCACCCGCACACTGCACTAAAATGACGCATTTAGCAGTAAAAATCCTAAACATGTAAATAAACATCCATTATTTTTGTTATTCAGCACCCCTGGTCAAAAATAGGTTCCCGCGCGCCTGTAGGTGCCTTGCTCAAGGCCACTTTAGCCGTGGATGTGGGCATGGGAGAGCAGTGTTCAACCACTTCCCCCACCCACATTTTTCCTACTGGTCGGGGATCGTACCGGCAACCCTTCGGTTACAAGCCCGAAGCCCTAACCAGTAGGCCACAGCTGCCCTGAGTGGATTGGTGTGCTGTGTGTGTGATTGCGATTACCTTGTTGAGTGGATCGGTGTGAACTAGTGTGTGATTGTGATTACCTTGTTGAGTGGATCGGTGTGAACTAGTGTGTGATTGTGATTACCTTGTTGAGTGGATCGGTGTGCACTAGTGTGTGATTGTGATTACCTTGTTGAGTGGACCGGTGTGCTGTGTGTGTGATTGCGATTACCTTGTTGAGTGGATCGGTACGCTGTGTGTGTGATTGCGATTACCTTGTTGAGTGGATCGGTGTGCACTAGTGTGTGAGAGCGCAGGTGAGGAATGTTCAGAGCTCTGAACTGGCTCTCCCAGAGACAGGTCCACTGGCCGTAGGCGTCCATCACACGAAGCTGCAGGGGCGGACAGGGCACCTGCTCCACATTGGCCAGCTCATGCACCTCTGGCTCTACACACAGCACAGAGTCCACCAGAAAACCATGTATTACACACGTGGTAATCTTAATTATGGTCTTAATTGACCCTTCGCTAAGTCCCCCCCCCCCCCCCTTAGTTACTGTTGCTTGTCCGACAACCTCAAACCGGAGTTAACTAGAACTTCAATGATAGGTAGTTTCTAGCTGTAAGTCTGTCTGTAAAACTTACATCCCAAGAGACTCTTTTGGTGAGCCACAGACCTGAAACCGTCGAAAGACTCTAGTATGACATGGAAACACATGTATAAAAAATCATATCTAGCTTTGTTGCGTGACTTAGACGGGAAGCGAGTGTGATTCACTGATATTAAAGGAAAATTCCGGTTTTAAAGGAGAATTCCGGTGTGATATTGACCTAAAGTGTGTTGAAACATGATACCGAGTGTAAACGTATGTCTCATAGCCCATCTCGGCTTGTCCCCTGCACTCCAAAATCTGGTGCTAGTTAGCCGATGCTACCAACAGCTTTTTCAATGGTGGTGCTTCGGCAACGGGCTAGCCATGCAAATAAATCACTGTTTTACACCATTTACGAGGCTCAATGTATCTCCACACTTCATTGGTAGACTTCCGAGGGCCCTGACATTTAAAACGAGACATTGAGAACTTTGAAAAAGCACTGGTAGTTTACTTACAAGACGATTTATACAGACCGTATCTTCACGAAGTTTAGCATTTGCAGCCATCTTGAATTTAATCACGATAAGTCGAGCGACGAGCAAGAATGAACAGGTATGATAAGGGATCAGATTCCAAAAATTCCAAAAACTTCTAACTTTCTAACCACTCAGTGAGTTCCAGTTTTGAAAACGAACGTTAAGGGTTGTTTTAGGACATGTTTGAGTAGCCTACTACAGTATGCCCATTGCCAGCCACCCTGAGAAGTCAAAGGCGATTCAAAACGAGTCAGAAAAGTCGAGACAGGACCAATCGTCAAAATTTCGGTGTCCACCACTATAGTTCATCCAAAACAAACCAGAAAAGGGCCTTAAAGTGCTAAAAACCGGAATTTTCCTTTAACATTAGCTGTGTGAGATAGACTTGCATGCATACTACAAGGGCACTGGGTCGTGTAAGGAACATGGTACTGCAAATAAACGGAAACATAGCCTACATTGCAGAGCCACTTCAACTTTATTCATTTATGGTGAATAAATGTTACACTACTGTGTACAGCATGCTTTTCTTACGTGGTTAGCTAACTATGCTAACGTTACCTATCTACAAGTCTCCTCCAAGTGACAATTATATTATACACAATGCCGGCAATGCTGAGAACAATAAACATCCTTGTTTATCTTACTTACATTGAGTTAGCTGTGTGGCTTAATCTACAGATGTGGTTGTGGAGCACTGTTTTGTTATGGTTTGCTAAGGAGTAGGCTAAGTTAACCCTTTGCTTAAAATAGGGGAGGGCTGGGAGAATAGAATTTAATCTAATTTAACATCACTACAGAAAGCATAATCAAGATTGAAAGCCATACTCCTGTGTATTGATGTTGCCTTAATCCCATACATGTCAATTGGCCGTCCTTTTCAACTCACATCACTATAAAATCCCATAAAACCGGACAAAAATCAGCTGCTCCCAATGCATTTCTATGGAGTAGGTCTAAGTTGTAGCTGTCGGAGTGTGTCTGCCTGTGCCGAGCTACTGAACTGCCATTGGCTCATCTGCGTTCGATGGGCGGGGCTTGCGATCGGTCAATTAGGGGTTTGCACGGACGTCACGTTCTGGGCAGTAACCCAGCTGCATGGCCATGTTAGAGACACTCAGCGTAAAGAACTGAATGAAGTACAATGGAGTATTATGCACTTTGGATACCTTAAGTGATTATATCCATGTCTAAACAACAGAAAAGCTCATCAAAACAAGATGCAAAGGCATATAGGGCAGGACTTGGACCACAAGAAAAGGCGCGATATTTCGAGAAATTACGGTTTATTGGCAGCACAGGTTCATATGAGATGGGTGAGGGAGACGGAGTACCAAGTCCAACCACAAAGGCCCCCCTTCCTCTGATAATTTCTGGCATTATGCTCCTTTGTCCCAGGTTTTTTAATAACTTTTGGAAGTCGTTTCCTACTCCAGACGTTTTTCTCGGTCTGACCTATTGGTACAACCTAAAACACAGCAATAATGAACCATTTTCCTTGACGATGTTAGGGTTTTACTTCAGTGCCTAATGCTTTCTAATGAGGCGAGTATCTCCAATATGGCGACGTCCCGATCTGATGACACGCCGTGCAAACCCCTTATTGGGGCCATCTTAATTATCTTCTTAATTGTGGCCATTTTAATTATATGTATTTTTAGCGCATATCAGTAAAGTATGAAGTCACAAGCCTTCTGAAATTTGTATGAAATCTGATAAGATCCATGACACACTTGCAGCTGATCTCTTCTTGCTCTTAGTCCGACTGGGCCGTGGCTTCGCTGTGCTCAGCTGGATGCCGTCCAGGATGGCGCCATCCAGTGGTGGGATGGGGTGGTTCGGGTGGGTGAGGAGAGTGGCCAGCGTCAGGGCATGGGGACCCCCACCAACAATCAGAACGTCCAGCATGTCTGCCCATCACACGCGTATGCATACACGTGCTGACAGACGAAGGCCAGCGAGAGGACACACAACAATGCAACAAAAACGAACGTAATATCACCGTATCGTCTACATATTCAACAAGGTGACAATGGAATACACTTCAGGCATATATTATTGGATGAAGTGATTTAACCATTTGTTTTACCACTGCATTTGTTAGGTATTCAGCTATTTACATTTCATTAAAAACAATAGACAAGTGCTATTTCAAGAAAAAGTCCTTGTATATGGCTCTAGAGGCATTTCTACGACACACATGAAGAAAAAAAAATATTTTTGCCATGGTGACATTTAAAGTCGACATGTTGACTTTAAAGTCGACATGTCGACATTAAACTCGACATTTCGAGAATAAAGTTGAAATGTCATGTCGACTTTAATCTCGACGTGTCGACTTTAAAGTCGACATGCCGACATTAAACTCGAAATACAGTTTAAACATAGCCTACAGTTTAAGCTATAGCCTACACTAACACACAATATGTGACATGAATAATAGGCTTCAAATAGGTGTTATTTCAGATAGATTGCAGATATTAAGATAGATTGCGTCTTGTCTGTTAACTAGGTAGCCTACTCATTGCCGTCATCATGAAGCGCTGTATCTCGCTGTTATGGAATACCATGCACTATGCCATTTATATAGCTAGAATAATACATGTATCCAATGATATAATGTTTCTATACAAAATGTTATTTAACTCTGTTTTACGTGGGTAATGCCACCGCACATCCAAATAACTGCCCTTCATGACCCACATGCCGTCACTCTCCATAGGTTAAACATGGCAAAACTAATTTTTCTAAAACTGCTTTTCCATGTCTCACCTAAATATAGGAGGCTAACACAGATATGTGTAGGCCTAAGTATATATACTCTTTTGATCCCGTGAGGGAATATGTGTGCATGTACTTTATTTATGCACTATGTGTGCGTGCATGTAGAATACATGTTGCCTGGTCGGGAGGACAGCTTCATTCGTCCCTCCAGCAATAGGCTGTTTTGCATCCATTACAAACAAACAAGCAATGTGAAAGTCTAGGATTGGGGAGAGCCCTTAGTATGCCTAGTGCAAGCATGAAGTTGAACCTTTAGATGAAAAACACTCTTTAATAATAGCCTACAATAAATAAACCGCTAATGACGTTTACTTTTGACCATCGCATTTATCGCCTGTAACTCCGTGATAAGGACCTAACAGGAAAGTATTTGGCTGAGCAATGGAGGTTAATATGTTCTATGTTTTGTCCACATGATATAGGCCTATGTCTAATCATTGTTGCACTTGAAGAAAACTGAAATGTTTAATTTGTCCTCCCTTTCAATCGTCCCGAGCGGTCGTTCTCTCTAACTTTATTCTCAAAATGTTGAGTTTAATGTCGACACGTCGAGATTAAAGTCGACATGATATTTCAAATTTATTCTCGAAATGTCGAGTTTAATGTCGACATGGCGACTTTAAAGTCGACACGTTGAGATTAAAGTCAACATTACCTTTATTCTCGAAATGTTGAGTTTAATCTCGTCATGGCAAAAATATTTTTTTTCTTCATGTGTGGCCCTAATACTCCGTCGTACATTTCTTAGTAAAAGTTGGGAACAGGACTTTTTATCATAATTAGTGCTGAATCCAACTAGCCCTGTTCCCATAAAAGTATTTAAAAGTCAAAAGCATTTATGCCACTGAGACACGGCGTTGACTATTAGCCACTGAAAGCTAGTGATAAGCTCCCTTTGTTAGTCAGCTAGTTAATGTTAGGCTATAATAATTTTAACCAACCATAGGAAACCGTGTTTGCGATGTAACCTGAAGGTTTAATTTAACATAATTAGCTCACCAATAAAATACAATCTTGGGTACAAAGTCATCACAACTAATTGGAAACGAAACGAGTTAAGTGTTTGTGGTTGAGGAGTGTGAAGTATGTCTACTTAAAGGAACAAGTTACCGTTTTATAAAATTAGGTTATTCACCGTCTCTCCCTAGAGTTAAAGGTCAGCAAGAAGCATCAAAGATTAGTCACACCGCATGTCATGTAAATGAATTTGGATAATGAATGGATTTTTTAAATGGATATACACCGATTTCTGAAGCGTCATTCTGACATACTGACTACATCCTGAAATTTTTGTTCTCTTTCTTGTGATTGAATAAACTTTACAGACTTTAACCATATTTACTCCTTTTGAAGTTAACATTGAACCTATATTAATGTAGGAATTAAATAGTGATTGTGTGGCCTATGAGGGAGCACCCAGTGATATCCTTGGTACCATCAAATGGTATGTGGTCAGGATACACACCGGTGTAACGTGGTCCGCCTTACCGATGACCGCGTCATGGTCTGCCTGATCACAGAATATAGTTTACCCACCTCTTTTTTTACCACTACACCCCTGGTCCTCTTGGTGTTGAGAGCCAGGTTGTTGTCGGTGCACCGCGATGTTAAGTGCTGGACCTCCTCCCTGCAGGCTGTCTCATCATTGTTGCTGATGAGACCAATCACAATAGTGCCATCTGCAAACCTGACAATGGTGTTAGAGCCATGTACAAGGTATGCAGTCGTAGGTGAAGAGGGAGTAAAGGAGGGCTCAGCACATGCTGGTGTTCAGGGTTGAGGAGGTGAGGTCTGTTGGTTAGGAAGTCCAGAATCCAGTTTCAGAGGGATGCCCAGTTCACTGAATTTGGTGGTCAGTTTGGAGGGGATAATGGTGTTAAATGCTGAACTAAAGTCAATGAACAGCATTCTCACATAGGTGTTGCTATTGTCAAGGAGGGACAGGGTGCCGTAGCGACGGAATCCTTTGTGCTCCTGTTCTGATGGTGGGAGAATTGGTAGGGGTCCAGTGAGGGTGGTAATTGGTCTTGAGGTGGGCCAGGACCAGCCTCTTGAAGCACTAGTTATTATATAGTTATTCATCTAGTTATTAATTCACAGGACATTCAATCATTTTACTAACACAACGGTTATGAACAAATATAACACTTTACGGTAAAGGTACATGACAGTGTTTCCCAGAGAACTGAATTCCATTTGTGGTGGTTGGTTTGCAGAATTAACAAATTAGCACAGCGTGGTTATGATGCTAACCAGATTTAAGCACAATTTAGTGCAACCTGGAAAATCACTGTGTGGTGGTCAATGTTGAAATTGTGGTGGGCCGCCACAAATAAGTCAATGTATGGGAAACACTGCATGAATTATCAGCATATCTTATGAATCATCAGGAATTGACATGAGTTACTCTCATTCATAATACACACCTAATTATGTTAAAAAGTCCCGTTCCCAACTTTTACTAAAAATTGCCTCTAGGATGCACACATATCTCAAAAATAGCACTTGTCTATTCAGATCCTCCCATTTATTAAACAATTTTGTTCATTGATATCCTGTCAATGACTCCTCTGTTGTAAAGCTACCTCTTACAAACTCATTCCAGGTTTAGTGTAAGCACAAATATGAATGTAAACCCCATTAGTCAAGCAGTCTACCTGGCTCCTTGGTCTCCCACAGCAGGTCAAAAAGTGATTAACAGAGAGAAGAAAAGGTCCGAAGTCCACTGAACAATGTGAAGCCAGTCGTCACAGAAAACCTATCTGCCGAGGTCCATGGATACTCACCTCCTATTGGCTACTGTGGGGGGGTGAGACTGAAAATAACTCTGAAGGAGAGGAGAGGGGCAGAGGGGACATATATTTAGCCCTGACAGAGAAGGGTAGGTGTTGCACAGGGGGCATATTTAGCCCTGACAGAGAGGGGTAGGGGTTGCACAGCGGGGCATATATTTAGCCCTGTTTTCACAACTCTCCACTGTTTTCTAAACACACATGGCTCCATGTGCTGTATTTAAGATAAGATAAAATAATCCCAAAGGAGAAATTTGCATTGTTACAGCGTCCAAGGCAGTGTAGAAAAAAACTTACAAACAAGCCTCCCTCCCCACACACACACACACACATATTACCCCCCCCCCCCCCCCCCCACACCTTCACCACACACTGAAACAACACTATACTGATTTCCAAACAACACACCCCACCTTCCAACACCACACACTCATCTCCGCATATAGACGCAATAAAAATCTCAAAGACCTCCTCATACGCACCACCTTCACCCGTCACTTACAACAGGAGATGGGGTGGGTCAGGGTTGGGGTTAGGAAGAGGGTTGGGGTTAGGGTTAGGAAAAGGGTTGGGGTTAGGGTTAGGCAAAGGGTTGGGGTTGGGGTTAAGGTTAGGAAAGGGGTAGGGGTTAGAGTCAGGGTTAAGGTTAGGATTAGGATCTGGGTCTGGGTTGGGGTCCGGGTTGGGGTTAAGAGGAAGGTCTGGTGTGGGAGTGGGTGATGGGCAAGTGTTTGGGGTGTATGAGTGAGTGGGAGCAAGGCCGGCCAAAGTCAAGTGCTTAATGTGGCGGAGGAAACGTTTAGAATAGTGCCTCTTACGGAGGGCTTGAAAGAGTTGTTGTATGGCATAGTGAAAGTCTGTGGGAAAGGAGCAGATGTGATGAAAGCGGATTATTTGTGATTTAACTATGGATCTAAACGTGTGTTTTGGGTGATTGCTGTGCTTGTGCAAAAGTGAGTGAGTGTCCGTGGGTTTAAAATAAACTTTGGAGCTAAAGGTTTTATGTGTAGGTGAAATAGGGGTGAAAAAGATGGTGGTGTCTAGAAAATTAATTTGGTGAGGGTCAATAGTGGCCTTAAGTGAGATGGATGGGTGATGTGAGTTTAAGGTGTCTAAAAATGTGTTGAAATCCTGTAGGGGGTGTGGCCAAGCTCCAATGATGTCATCCAGATACCGAAAATAAAAAGTGGGTTGAAGGGGGCACTTGGCTAGGGCGGCCTGCTCCCACTCACTCATGTAGATGTTGGCGTAGGAAGGTGCAAAGCGTTGACCCATGGCAGTCCCGTGTACTTGTAGGTAAAGTTTCTTGTCAAAGTTAAAATCATTATGAGTAAGACAGATTTCTAAAAGTTGCAGGAGGATGGTGTCCGGTCTGTGAGGGTCTGGGTATTTTTGAAAAGTGTTTTGAACTGCTTGTAATCCGGCGGGGGTGTTGATATTGGTGTAAAGGCTATCTACGTCTAAAGTGAAGAGGTGAGTGTGGTGTGGGACTGCCATGGGTCGAAGCCTAGTGAGGAAGTGGTATGTATCCTTGAGGTAGGAGGGGTGTCTGTTGGAAAGGGGGTTAAGATAGGAGTCAATATAGATGGAAATGTTGTATGTGGTGCTGTTGCAATCTGACACAATGGGACGACCAGGAGGAACCTGAGAGGGAACTGTCCAAGTGTGTGGGGGTTTGTGAATTTTGGGGAGGAGATAAAATTGTCGTGGTCGGGGGTGGTCCGGTCCTTGTAAAAATATACTTTGTTTATGGTTAATGAAGTGTTGTTGATAAAGTGAGGTGACTAACCGGCGGATTTCAGACTGTGCTGCGGGTTGGGTGGACTGTGCTATGGGTGTATAAAACTGGGTGTTGTTGAGCTGTCTGTGTGCTTCAGTGAGGTAGTGATGGGTGTCCATGATAACAATTTTGGAACCCTTGTCCGCCGGTTTGATGACTATATTTTTATTGTTTGTGAGTTGTGAAATGGCCTGTTTTTCCGCTAGTGTGAGGTTGCTGGTGGTGGGGGGAGGGAGGTGTCTGAGAAAGGAATTGAGTGCCCGCCTGTCCCTGTGAATGTGCTTAACTAATTTCTTATCTAATTGTGAAGTGTGGGGTTCCCAAGTGGAGGGGAGAGTGAAGGGGGTGGGAGTGTAGGTGTCGTCTGAGGAAAAGTGATGGAGTATTTTAAGGCGGCGGTGATAAAGGTATAGGTCCCTCTGGAGTTCCTCCCGGTCCATGCGAGTGGTGTGTGGAATGAATGTAAGCCCCCTCTCCAACAGAGAGCGTTGTGGGGAAGTGGGTTGGAAAAGGGTGGAAAGGTTCATGATTAAATCATGAGGGAGGGTGGGAGTGGGTGGAGGGGGTGAGTGTGCAGGAGGGGGGGTGGGAGTTGGGGGGGCCAGGGTTATGGGTGGAGTTATTGAAAATGTAAATATTGGCACCAATGTGTAAAGATTGTATGAGCTGTATGGGGTGTCCAGTGTATGTTATCTTGGGTGGTGTGGAAGGTGTCTGGGGGGATAGTGGGGATGTGGGGGAAGTGGGAAGTTATAAAGTTGTTAATGTGAGTGAGATTGGCCTGCTGTTGGGTAGTGAGGCGGGGTGAAAAATTAATGAGGGGAATGTGTATGATTGCATTGGGGAAAACTGTAGAAGCATGTTTGTAGAGGATGAGGAACTGTCTGATGCTGGTGTTTTTGGGGTCATGGTCCTTGTTGTTGAGGCCCACTGACAAGACCACCGACTTCACTTGGGGAAGGGGGGTGGTTTTCTGTAAGAGTTTGGCAAAGTGGTAGGTGGTGGCTCCAGGGTAACTGTCAATTTGTATATCGGGATGGGTGAAGGGGGGAATCCTATTGAGATTGGAATCTCCTATGAAAGCTAGTGGTTTGTGTATTGAAATTGACCATTCTTCCAGTTTGTTTCTGAGGGCACGGTGGTAAGTGGGGTGGAAGAGGTGTGTAGTGGGTGGTGTGGGTTGTAAGAGGAGGTTGGAGATGGTGTGTGGTGGGGTGTGGGGTGTGGAAGGGATAGGAGGGTTGGGTGTCTCCGGCGGTCCCACAGCTTTTGATGGAGAGGGCTCAGCTGCGGTTGTGACAAATCGTTTGACTTGATGAGTCCGCCCTTTCGTCATCGCCCTCTCCAGCTGCGGAGGCGCCGGTGCTGTGGGGACGGAGGCGGAGGTGCTGTGGGGACAAGGAAACTATATTATCGAGGGTGTGTACTACTAAGTGGTTGGGGGGTTGTGTACGTGTTGACCTGGGTGAGTGTGTGGTGGTGGGGGTAGTGTTTGTTTCAGGTTGGCTGTGTATTGTGTGGTGAAACTGTGTGGTGACTCTCAATGTGGGACGCTGGGGTAGTGGCTTTGCTGTATGTGCTTGTGATATTATGTAGGGGGAAAGGTGTGTGGTTGTGTTAGCAGGAGTGCGTGGAGGTGTAAAGTGTGGTGTAGTGAGTGTGTCAGCTGTCAGTGTTGTATGTGTGTGAGTCTGTAAGTTGGTGGATCCTGGTGGTGTGTTGTGATTGTGTATGGTTGGAAGGGTGGAAGTGGGAGGGGAAGTGGAAGTAGGGTTGGGAAGTGTTTGAGCTAACGTGTCTGTGGTTGTGTGTGATGGTGAAGTTGTGGATGAAAGTGGTGGAAAATCTGAAAGGCATGTTAAAGTAGATGGGGGGGTATGGGGAGGAGGGGGTGTAGGCAAAGGGGCGGGAGTAGGGGGGTTGAGGGCCAGGTGAACTGTGGGAAGAGTGGAGTCGGTGAATCTTTTCTGGTACTTCTTCCTGGCCCAGCCACACGCTATTTGAAAAGCTGTGTTGTTAAAAGGTGCTGAAGATGTAGTAAAATTTAATATTTGTGAGGTGTAGTGGTTGTGTAAAATTTGCATGTTCTGTTCCATCCACTGTGTTGTGTTGTTTCTGAGTAGTTCTAGTGTCTGAGGTGTGGGGGCGGCTGGTTTGATGAATTCTGTGAGTTTGGTGACCTGTCTGTACATGCCTGTGGGGAAAGTGTGTGTATCCAGAGCTGTGTGTGTGATCTGTTTGTGATGTGTGACTTGGATTAATTTAAAGTATTGTTTGGCTTGTTGGCGTGTGAGGGGATCTGGTTCATGTCTGAGAGTGTTTGTGTACATGTCTGGTGGTGGAGTGGGGTGTGTGCGTGTGTGTGAAGAGGGGGGTCTAGTGGAGGTTAAGGTGGATGCATATGTGTGTGTGGGCCTAGGGGGTCTATGTGTGTGAATGTATCTGGTGTTGGGTGGGGGCATAGGTAGGAGAGGACGTGTTATGTGAAGGTAGGAGTGGGTAGGGTACTGTAAAGGAAAGCCTCTCTGTGTGGGGTTGGTAATTGCATTTCTGTAAGTGTGAGGGGGGGTGGGTAGGAGTGCGGTAGGTCTAGGAAGGGGTTGGGGTCTAAGGGGGGGATGTCTATGAGTGGGTCTAGCTAAGTGTTTGGGAAGGGGAACTGTGGCAGACATGATATGTTATGGGTGGATGGAGACAAAACATGCAGTAAAAAAACAAAGACATTTTTTTTTAAAAAGATTAAAAAAGGAGGATATAATTAATATGAGAAGTGTAAATGTATGTGGGGTAGGGATCAGGAGAGAAGGGAAAAAAATTGCGTTTGTGTGTGCGTGTGTGTGTGTGTGTGTGCGTACGTGTGTGTGCGTGCGTGTGTATGTGTGTGTAGGGTTAAGAAGTGGGGAAGGGAGGAAGTTAAAGTGAGTAATGGAGTAAAAAGAAAAAGAAAAAATAAAGAAAAAGGCTGAGTGTAAGGCTAGGCTAAACCATGGGGGGAAAAAGAGATTAAAGTAAATGTGTGTGGTTATAGGTGAGCAGGTGGACAAAAATAGAAGGGGCCAAGAAAAGGTGTGGGTAAAATGACTTATATAAAAAAGGGAAGGGCAAATAAATAGTTTTAATTAAAAGAGAAGGGTTAGGGTTGGGGTTAGGTTTAGGATTAGGTGCCTCTAAGTCAGCGGTGGCAGCGCTGCCTGGAAGACAATGTTGGAGGCATAAAACACCATCAAGCAATTTGGAACAGGCACAGAGGCATTTCTGATGTCATCCGGAAGTTGGTTGATAAGCTGAACCACCTAGCTAAAGGCTGCTTCACCATACTTCTAAAAGTAGGTCATTCTGTGGTGAACATCTCTCAGAACTCTATCTCAGAAAAATATGAGCACAGCTGTGACACATTTTTAATGTTACACAGGATGTGGTGTAAAAAGCACATGCACTGGTTAGGTCCACGAGGAGAGTTAAAAATAACTAACTTGTTTATGTGCCAATTTATGTACATAAGCAGAGGCTCTAAAGCAACTATCATTATACCTCCCAATCTAATGCAGTCACCAATGGTGTGTTTGCCTAAAGAACTGCATCAATCAAGGATACCTACAGTATCTAAGGACATCCTCCACTGATGTTTCTCAACCTTTTTAAATGAACTCCCCTCACATGTCCGCTTGACACCCTGTGTACCTCTCTTTCGAACAAATGTGTTGTCCCTATCTGGACACAGAGATGTGTTAAAAAAAAAAACAATGCAAGTTGTGTTATATTCAACAGGGACGTCACTAGGATTGTAGGTAAAATTTCATCACACCTTAAAAGGTCTTCAATGAATTGTAGCTACCCCTTGAGGCCTAGGCTATTTTCAGTGTAATTTTACTTATTATGACCGCCGCGCAGCGAAGCGGCGGTCATATAGGTTTAGTCAGATTTTCACACGGCCAAATTTCCGTCAAGGATTCCCAGGACACTGAAAGACCGGGGTACACGAAACTTGGTGGGCATGTAGCCCCACATGGATAGCATGGAACCATCGTTTTTCTCGAATATCTCGAATATCTCGAGAACCGTAGGGTTTAGGAGGACCACCTTTTTTTTGTATGTTGATCTCAAGGGGCCATGTCAACCCATTCCATAACCACTCATTTCATGTATAGCGCCACCTAGTTAAAAACAAAAAAGTAAAAATTAGGTGTTGTAATCGCAGGTATCTGTGACCTAACATGGTCAAAACTGCACGAAATTGGAAGTGTAGGATCATTATGACACCCTCCGAATGCATGCCAAGTTTCGTGAACTTTCGTTCATGGAGGGCCATACAATAAAATAATTTATGTGTACATTTAGTGACCGTACACCAACAGTTTTCTGTGAATATCTTGAGGGGCCTAGGATGACCAATTTTTTGCGTATGTTTGCCTCCAGGGGTCATGTTAACCAATTCCATATGCACACATGTGCATAAACAGATATTCACACACATACATTCACAGTAATCATACGTATGCCACATACACACACAGTAGATGTACGCATGCATGCACATGCACACACACAGGCACATCCACAAGCACATGCACGCACGCATGTGCCGGACTGGGCGGCGGTCATATTTTGTACCGCTCTGCGGTACATCTAGTTACACTGTAAGCTCAGTGTAAGGGCCATCTGTTATACTAGGCTATATAGTTTTCAAGACAGTATAGGCTACCTATATCTGGGAAAGTATGATGTGATCATGCTTGTAATAATAATATATAATACAAAATACTTTCTGTAACACTTTACTTGACGGGTGAGTTCATAACACATTCATAGCAGCTGTCATAAACTGCACATAAAACATTCATGACTGTTTCATGAGACATGACTCAACATTCATACCAAACCTTTCATGAATGTGGAAGACAGAATGACAAAAATGTGTCAAAATAAAAGTCCAACAATTGCAAAGCAGCATTGCCGTTTTTGTTCCAAACCTCTTACCTGATCACGTCACATCTGAGTCAATGGGCTACTCCAGTGCCAAAAAGACAGAACATGGTCAAGCAAATAATTTTTGTTTCATAAAAATGAATTTGTTTTATGATACCTTTGCAGATGATTTCTCATCTTTTTCTACTGGTAATGTCCAACCGTTCCAGGTTACACAAATACGGGTCAGCTGAATGTAGGCTAGTTAAATTCAGTGATTATGAATACTTCACAACTTGTATGGTAAAGTGACATTCGATGTAGACTTCATAAGATATTCATGAAATATTTACAAAGGCTGGAGAGAAAAACGGCAATGCTGCTTTACGATTGTTAGACTTTTATTTTGACAAGTTGTCATCGTTTTGTCTTCCACATTCATAAAAGGTTTGGTATGAATGTTGAGTCATGTCTCATGAAACAGTCATGAATGCTTTATGTGCAGTTTATGACAGCTGCTATGAATGTGTTATGAACTCACCCATCAAGTAAAGTGTTACCATACTTTCTATAGTTATTTTTTGTAAGGCATTAACTCAGTTAAGTGAGGTGAAACCTGACTAATAGAACACTGACTAGACAATAATCCTCTCTTGAGCCATCGCTGACTGGATGTGAAAGTTGCAGAATACCATGTAATTATGAAAGCAGATTACAGATTTCCTGATCAGTGCTCTTTTTAAGTTGAACTAGGATAGTGCTTATTACAAACTACTGTTAACTTATGTGATCATTCAATAATCAAACAATCATCAATTGCACCCTAGACTAAGCTATGATCCTTTTTAACCATATAAATTAGTCCTTTGAGGTCTAGGATATTTTCAGTGTAATTTTGCTAAGCTCTTTGGTCATTGTAAGGGTTATTATGCTATGCTATATTGTTTTCAAGACAGTATAGGCTACCCATATCTGCGAAAGTATGATGTGATCATACTTATGTCAGCCTATATGTCAAGGAAAAATACTTTGTGTCTCATGATTGTTACATTCATGTCACCTGAAGCATGATGGTAGAATTTGCAATTGCAATTTCAAAACATGGAAACGGCATATACAAAAGAATGCTTCATCGTCGTGTCCGGGAATGTCTGCTGATTATTCTTATATATGGTTTGCCCTGTATTGAGTGAGGTGAGATAGCCTATACCATCGAGAGTAATGGGTGGAGATGGAGGAAGCGCATTATGCAGAATGGAAATATGATGACATTTCATTGGTCCAACGTTAATTTAGCCGCAAACCGTTTATCACAGCACCTAGCCGCTAATATCATTATGATTTATGTGAGATAAGTATCCGATTACAAATGGTTAGCTGAGGATGACCGCTTCCTTGTTGTCCCTGTCAAGGGTGCCATGGTCATGGACCCCTATAAGGAGGTAGAGTGTGTGTTGGGCTGTCCTATAAGGAGGTAGAGTGTGGGGCTGTCGTAGCGTGTGTGTTGGGCTGTCCTATAAGGAGGTAGAGTGTGTGTTGGGCTATCCTATAAGGAGGTAGAGTGTGGGGCTGTCCTATAAGGAGGTAGAGTGTGTGTTGGGCTGTCCTATAAGGAGGTAGAGTGTGGGGCTGTCCTATAAGGAGGTAGAGTGTGTGTTGGGCTATCCTAATTGAGTAGGTAGAGTGTGTGTGTTAAAGGGACACCAGGCAAGCCTGATGCTTTTTCTCTACGAAACTCCCCCTCGCTCGGTCTGAAGCTCTTTTCCTTTTCTTTGCATCTTCCGTCAAAGGTTTTCGCTGCTTCTTCGCCGGTTCTGCCATTATACACGTTTGCAACAATCGTTAGCCTGCCTCTGTGTTGTGGATGCAGGATGTAAACTGATCCTGCTTCGGTCGGCGGGTAGGATACACTGAACTTGCAAGCGGGATATTCTTCCTTCTTCCAGGTAGTAGGGGCGGGTGAGAGAGTCTTTATTCGCCCTGTAATGAGTCATTTAACCATATACCGACTTACGAAGATGAGTAATTAACACGAAAGCGTTGCCTGGTGTCCCTTTAACTCAATCCATAATAAAAACATGTCTTGCCACAATGCAGTTAACAAGGTACGAAGGAGTTTGCTTTTCTCCACAACCCTGTCTATTACGTCATCTGAATCCAATTTCGTTAGGACCTCTTTCTCTCTCGCCATCAGCATTAGAGCCTCCAAATTACAGTATTAGTGCTAGCTGAAGCTACACTTGATTTAAAAAACAAATCGGTCAATTTGCCACATTTTTCACCATCAGTTTACAGTGCTCTCTTAGATTTCTCTCTCTCTTTTCTCCGCTCCCCCCTTGTGTTGCTTGATGCCTGAGATGTTTTTGATCATTATACAGTCTGATTGCTGTGGGCACAAATTATGTATTATTCATCCAAATGGAGAATATCCTAACAGATCAGCTTGAATTCAATTCAATCCATGTACAGCTGATGCAGCATAGCTGCACTCAGGGCCGGAGTGGGAAATTCCAGTGACCCTTTCGGGTGCGGGGTGGTGTCATTAAAGTACATCACATGCCTACTAGATAGATAGATAGATAGATAGATAGATAGATAGATACTTTATTGATCCCCAAGGGGAAATTCAAGGGTCTCAGTAGCATAGACATCACACACAACATGCACTTACAGTAGAAATGGTAAATAAGTATAAACATATAACCGAACTCCACTGTACAATAGAGACAGTAGAAGATAAGAAAAACTAACAAAACTAAATACTAAATATACTATATAAATTAAATAAATAAAAATAAATAAATAAATAACAAAATAAACTACTACGCTATCTGTAAGAGAGACAGGTAAGGGGTGATGGGATGCTTCTTTACAAGATAGGAGTTAGGAATAACCTCCCCTGAACTAATACAAAAAATGGTATATTAATAATTACCCTGTTGCTGGCAATGCAATCATGTAATGATCAGTTGCTAGTTTGACATTTTTGATTGTTCTTGTACAAGAACTTTGGAGGACTGGTAGCTATCTATGCGAGTGGAATCTAGAAATAATTTCATTCATAAACTTCAGGAGTGAAAAATTATGACTTGAATACTCATCAATTCCAGGCCATTTTATATCTGCACATAGCGTAGTCTACCCGAGCTAGGCAAGATAGCTTCTAGGCTACCACATAACAGTGACAAGCCCTGTAAATGTGCACTTGCTCTACTGTGTGTTTGCCAACAGGGCTTGCTCACTGAAACTGGTAATCAGAAGGCTGTGCATAGGAACTTCATCCTTTTTACACATTTTAATTATATTTTATTTTCGAGGGCTTTTATTACCTTACAGTAAAATTAATTATTATTAGCCTACTGCACATCTCCCACTCTCACTTGCACACATGACAGTTCGTCAGGGCCGTGTCACTGGAGGAGGGGCTGCTCATTTACTCCCTTAAATTATTGCAAATAGACTTGGTTGCAACTTCCGAGCAGTTTTTGTGAGTGCTATTTTGTTCTTAATATTTGGGAAACTGCGAGTAAGGGGCTGTGACCGCGCAGCAAATGAACTTAAGCTCACGATATTCAGAGCGGCCCAAAACGTTAACGGACTCCTCCTGAAGCTCCCAATTACCCACTCCGGGCCTGGCTGCACTAATGGTTAATAGTGAAGTCACAAACAGTAAATAGATGCAAGTCCCATAGCTGCAATCATGGTTGACAGGGGATCACAGACAGGAAATGGATGCCAGATGTTATCCGCAGCTAAGTTGCACATGGGAAAATCCAAACTTACAAAAACAAGAGAGGAGGATCAAACTTAAATCAGCAGGGCGATGAAAAACACAGGCAACAGTTTAATCGCTGAAAACAGTGTGGGACTAAATGGCCTACAAAATGTGAAACAATGGCAATCATTTTACTACCAATTTAGTCATCATGGTTGTGTTTATCTATAATTTCCCTTCATTCAAATTCCTACAATTTACAAATACATCATGGACTACGTAAATTGAGGACATGAAAAACTAGAAGTGCAAGACAATAAAAGAAAGGTACAGTAGTCCACACACAGACCTGCCCTAGAAAACAGTGTGGTGAATTTAACCTGCTCTTGTGGTTAGACATTCAGAACTACATTCTTGTACAATGTACCTTGGCCTAGCAGCACCAACTGGGCACAGCACCACTAACTGGCCGCAGTGATTGTATACAGCACCTGAAAAACCTTGTTGTAACTGTATAAAACCAATGTAACGAGTGAGTGGTGAGCAGCTAACTAACTAATGTGGTAATCTTGGCCAACTTTGCAACAGTGGAAGCCTCAGAGGATGCCTACTTTGAGACAAACCAAAATCCAGAACCATATCTGTTTGAACCAGAGTACATAGATGAGGAACTAGGCTTGGGGAACTGAGTGTAGACAAAGACAACAAGGTATAAAGTGATGTAGTGTTGGGATTTTCTGAACAAAGCTCATTTCCCCTTTTTTTCTGTCAACGACACTACAGCAGACCACTGTAGCTCATTCCAGCACAAATATCTAATATTTGGCATCAGGGGCCTCCCCCTGTAAAGCCTGGGAACAGCTGTTTACTTGTGCAATGTCAACTTAACGCAATATAGTCACACTCCGCTGGTGCTTAGCTTACACCTACATCTATCTAAGACAACTTCTCCTTTCTTCAAATAAAAGGGTGGTGATTTTGTGAAAGCAAGTCTGACATCACTGAAGCCTCTGTTTATTTGGTGGGTCTGACTTTTTATGCAAATGTTTTGAAAAAATGAAAGACAACGAAAGACATATTTCCAGGGTGTTTTTTTTATATAATATATACTAACATTTGAAATAACAATAACAACTTATGTAAAGAAGGAAAATATAGACAAGGTAGTTCTAGCAGTAAAACACTCACAAAGATGCACAGTAGTTATAATAGACAAGCTCAGTAAAGCACAAAACAAAATATGTGGCGTAGGCCCTGTCCTCAGTTCAGGATCAGGGGCACAGTTACCCTTACAGATCCTGTTAGAGAGAGACACAGCCTGGAAAACAGGGAGACTAAACTGGTCTTGGGAGGGAAGAGGAAGAGTGAGCAAACATGTACATACAAAAGTTTCTACAAAGTTCCAAGTGAGTATATGATTATGGAATTTAGAAGTTCTAAGTGATTATGGTTATGGAATTTAGAAGTTCCAAGTGAGTATGGTTATGGAATTTAGAAGTTCCAATTGAGTATGATTATGGTTATGGAATTTAGAAGTTCCAAGTGAGTAATATGGTTATGGAATTTAGAAGACACTTTTGTCCACAGCGACTTACTGAATATGCATATGAGTAAAAAACCCACAAACCCGCACCACAGATCTGTGACAGCAACATCTCTCTGCTCAACAACCTCAACAGTTTCTTTGCACGGTTTGAAGCACAAAATAACATGCTTCCACAGAAGACCCCCTCCCCATGACCAGGCTCTGTGCTTGTCTGCTGCCAGCGTGAAGAGGACACTCTCCACTATCAGCACCCGCAAGGCAGCAGGTCCAGACAACATTCCTGGGGGTCGTTTCTAGAAAAGTTAGCAACGACATTGCTCAACCACCATAGTACGACGCAACTTGCGACCAAACAACGACTTTGTTACACCTGTTTCCAGAAAGCATCATACCTGTGTCGCAATTCGCTATACCTCCGGCGTTCGAACACCATAGTTCCAACAACGTTGTTGATGATGCAGCGATACATATCATTGGTGGAAACAGTGGCAACGTCTAATACCCCACCCCCTAGAAATTCTCTGCCACGGCCTATGTCCACATTTTTCTCATTTAAACCGAGTGATTAATGCTGGCATTGTCATTGCCATCAGCAACAACCTAAACCTATTGCAAGCATATAAAACAGTTAACTTAAGCAGACCAATATGAGTCATTATTTGTGTTAAATATCTATGTTGGAAAAAATATATAGCCTAGACAAATTTCTAGGTACAGGGTTGGACTGGGAGCATAAATAACAAACACACAGTATTATGCTGTAGCAACACTTCATAAACTGAACCCAAACATTTAGATTTGGACCTATAGCCTAATCACAATAACACGGGGGTCCGGGGGTGTCTCTCCGGGATTAAAAAAAAAAAATGGTTGCTAATCACACCGTTTTAAAGTGATTTGAAATTGAGAGGGACAGGATTCAGGGATAGGCTACTAAAGACAGGCTCATCTTCTGTCTGTCTCACGTCATGTTACCCCATGCATTAAACCACATGTCAATGTTTGACTGTGAATGACAAATATAGGCTACTGAACATGGACATCGTCAGAAATTACGTTTTGTGCCAACATGTTGTAGAAACACAAACAGCCTTTATTTGGTGCAAAATCTTCTCCTTTACTTTGGTTATAGTCCGCGATTCACATTAACTGTAGGCTATAACCACAAGTGTATACTAAACGTTTTTGCCCTAGTTTGTGTGCCGTCATCACATTTGGCAATACCTTCGTTACTAACCTACCAGTTGATAGCCTACTGTACTTTTTACCTGCATCGACTCGCGATTGATTGTGCATCTAATGTAACACTCGGTGGAGAGACCACTTTCCAAGTTTCACTTTCACTGTCGTTGTGAGCTAAAAGGATAGGCCTACTATATGGGAAATACTTTGAAGTTCCTTTTGAGTAGGATCAGCTCCAAAAATGAATGGGTTTTCTTTAACCTGTGCTACACTTTTCCACCAAGTTGTGCGAAAATTGTAGGCAACCCGTTTTTTTTTATGTTGACAGAACCGCACTAGCCTACATGGTGCAGTAAATGAGCTCTTGGTAGCGCGTGCAACTAACGTCTATAAAAACAATATATTTATGGAATAAAACTAGACCTCTGATTGCTGTTTACGGTTAAACTGCAATAATGTGAACACCAGCCAGCGGAAGGCACTTATACAGCCTTGGCTTCCATGCACTCGAACTAGCGGCTGCTTGGACAAATCCACTTGAGGGGTGGGGCAGGGGGGCGCGATCGTAACACACACTCAACCTGTCATGAAGAGGCCAAAATGATTGACCTGTCACCCCCCAAGCCAAATGGATGCAACTGCATTTATAGGCTAGGCCTAGGCCTAAATGACGGGCCGCAAATAGGCTAAACGTTAAAAAAAAAAGCCGGAGGTCACAGGCCCACCGGGCATTTGCCCGGTTGTACAGATTACCAGTCTGATCCTGTCTAGTTATGGCAAGGGTAATCGACTGTCTCGTGGCTTAACGACAGCGCGTCGGTGCACTGCGCACTCGGCCGGAGTTCGCATCCTATCTCTTCTTTTCACCTCTGAGAAAGTAGGCCTACAAGACACAACAGTAGGTTTTGACCATACATATTTATGCATATAGTTACTCTACATCGAGAGAGCAATATGTACAAGACATCAGTCAAAAACAATTGAATCTTCATGTCACACTAGTTCACCTGCAGGTAGCGAGAAGCAAGAGGACAATCTTACATCATAAGAAAATCGAACCTACAACTCTGGAATAAGAAGTCACCTGCTTTAGCCACCACACCATTTCTCACTGTGCCTATTTTAAGAGTCTGTGAAGATTATAATACTATCTTATCAAAAAGCAAGGCAATACTCGAATTAACATAAATAGCAAGAATCAGCCAAAGCTACTGTAAAGCTACAGGATAGATCAATCATTGAGTCACGGGATAAGCATCCACTTCGCAATTTTTGGTTAGGCAGTTGTGATTTTTGCAGAGGCAGACAGAGTACACAGCTTCATTACTTGAGTAAAAGTACAGATACCCTTTACTAAATTTTACTCAAGTACAAGTAAAAGTACAACAGTCAGATGTCTACTGAAGTACTTGTTTTTAAAAGTACTTGAGTATCAAGAGTACAAGAGTAGCCTACATTTTCTAAATATTGCTTTACTACTGCCACAGTGCTTACATGTACATTTATGTACAGAAACGTCCTACATGGAGTTATGAAAAATCAAGTCATTTTCATCTTTTTACCATGTTGCCAGGGATGGGCAGTATTTCTAATACATGTATTTAAAATACGTATTTCAAATACAAAATACTATTTTGTAATTGAAACACTTGAAGTGAAAACAATTATTAACTTGTTCAAAAAATTTAAATAGTCTGGCGAGGTGGGGCCACAGGTTGGCACATTCCCGGGATGGACCTGCTGCGTCTTCATCCATTGTTTCGTCCATGACCATGGAGTTGACTTTGGTGGAAAGCTGAAGGTGATTGCTGATAGGCTGTCCCAATCAGTGACGCCTACACAATCCAATCACGTTTGAGAGGGAAACAACAAATTGAGGGTTTCCAAGATTTTTCTTTTTTCCTAGTAGTAACGGGTACTCACAGTTATGGATAGAAATGTAGTGGAGTAAAGAGTACAATATTTGCCTCTCAAATGTACTTGAGTAAAGTCATGAGTACTCCCCAAAATGATACTCAAGTAAAGTACAGATCCCTCAAAATTGTACTCAAGTAAATGTACTCCGTTACTGTCCGGCTCTGGATTTTTGGTTAGGCGCTCAGGACACCAACTGGAACTACCAAGTGCCATTGCCCAGGGGCAGTAGTTCAAACGACCAAACTTTGCGTCCTTGTTTGCGATTGAGAGTTCAAACTCCCTTTTCTAGAAACACCAAATCCAAGAATGATGAAGCGAACTACCAAGGTTGCGACGCAAGTTAGCAAATGACGCTTTCTAGAAACGAGCCTCTGGTCATGTGCTGAATGACTGCGGAGAGGAGCTTAATGATGTCTTCACGGATGTCTTTAACACTTCTCTGAGACAGGCTGTTGTTCCATCATGCCTCAAGAACACCACCATCATACCTGTGCCAAAGAAATCCAATCTATCCTGCTTTAATATCGCCCTGTGGCACTGACCCCCATCATCATGAAGGGCTTTGAACGGTTAGTCACATACATGTAGTCATTTTTTTTATCTCTTGTGCACTTTATATCTTTCACTGTGGGTTAGATAGAAAAGTTTTTTCATATATTTGGAGAAATTGAAAATAAAGCTGACTTTGATTATTGGTTTTGATTATAACTCTTCATATATATTATTTTATTATTGTGGTTAGTATTGTTATTTTATTATTTGTAAAACACTTTGGGTCAACTCTGTTGCATTAATAGTGCTATAAAAATAAACTGACTTGACAAAAAAAATCACACAGTATATACATGTATGTGCATACACAGCATATGCATATTTCAAATATTTAAGTTTATGCTACTGTAACAGAGGTCGTCTCTCCCCTCCTTCATTCACTCTGCGTTGTGAATGGTGGAATGATGGACGCTACAATCAACCTTAATGTTGCTTTGAGACGAAAAAAATCGTAACTCAGGCATGGAGCGAGCCAGACACATCACAGCTCTTGCCGAATAAATCAGATAAACCACACATTTCCAGTCAACACACCATCGTTGCACGTTTCATAAAACCAGCCAGCAACTAACAACCGCTGTACTACTAGTTAACTTATTCCACTCAACCTGCAGCCACGCTAACTAGCTGTAGAGTGAAAGACATTGTGCATGATTATTAAATATAGAATTAACAATAAATCGAATGGATAAAGTACACAATACAATATGCCAGTTTTCATATTACAAATGCATTACACAGGATTGGCAAATATGAAAACACAAAATAAAAGATCGCATATTCTAGTTTGACACGCATATTCTAGTTTGTAGGATGTTCACAGGTAGTTGAAATTCTGGGACGTGCCAGGGCTAATTGCTTTCACACCTTCAGCTGCGGGTGCTAACTGGTGCCACCTGGCTGTCTTGGTGCTACTGACCCTGATTTCTCATATATACTCTTTTGATCCTGTGAGGGAAATTTGGTCTCTGTATTATCCCAATCCATGAATTAGTGAAACACTCAGCACACAATGAACACACAGTGAGGTGAAGCACACACTAATCTAGACGCAGTGAGTTGCCTGCTACAGCAGCGCTAGGGGAGCAGTGAGGGGTTAGGTGCCTTGCTCAAGGGCACTTCAGCCGTTCTTACTAGTCGGGGTTCGAACCGGCAATCCACCGGCAGAGGCGATTGCTCTAAGACTACAATGGAAGCTCAGCCTCCTCTAAAATATCACGGAAAATCGCATCAAATAACGTTATTACATTAGCTTCTAGCCTACTATTCCAACTAGAACATGGTGAAAACATGTTCATCTTCATGGGTAGTTTGTTAAGCAATAAGGTTTTGTCGGTCATTTATCGTGATTTCGCACCCGTAATACATTGCTGTGACGACACGATCCATCAAAAAACATGCACAAAACCCATAGACGCTCGGCTTCACTGGACTTTCAATGGCACTTACAGAGTGGGCTGATCTCAGTGCAAAAAAGCTACACGTTTATTGGACAATTATTCTGGGTTTTGGGATAATTTTTGCCCTCAAAGAACAATATAGCACCTTAATAATATTAATTTAATAATTGACCATTTTTATCAGAGCTTCCCCTATTCCAAAGAGCAGCAATCGCCACTGCGGTTACAAGTCCAAAGTGCTAATCAGTAGGCGACGGCTGCCCCTCTTATGGGTGACGTCAAGCCACTTTAACACGCCCGCAAAGCATTCCGGGAAAGCAGCGCCGCATTTGAAAAAATGTCGCGCATCAAAAAGCTGGCCGATACCCATCTTTATGCAAATAATTCCGTTGAACACAACGCGACTATCCAGTGTCCTTTGTTTTACCACAACGGTGCCTATGAAACTTTAGTTCCGCTTACAAGACAAATTAATGTTTTAACAATCTCCCAGAGTCAAGCAACTTAGCTTGTTAAATATTAATGAGAACTGGCGCAAATCAAGCTGAGTCTTCCTGCAGGCTTTCTATACCACGCTAGAATGGCTTGAAACAAGGTAACCAAGGCATGTTTTCCACAAAAAATGTTACCACAAAGTAATGGTTCAACCCGTTGTGGGTGGAGTAAGCAGGACGTGATAATAAGGTAATAACGTCAAGATAGATCGTCAGTTCTGGTCACCAGAAAATGTTTGTGCTCTTCTCACGATCTGGGGGTCGTTTCTAGAAAGCATCGTTTGCTAACTTGCGTCGCAACCTTGGTAGTTCGCTCCATCGTTCTTGGATTTGGTGTTTCTAGAAAGGGTAGTTCGAACTCTCAAATGCAAACAAGGACGCAAAGTTTGGTCGTTAAGCCACGAGACAGTTGATAACCTATGGGATACCCAGATATTTGTCCAGGCTATATATTTTTTCCAACACATAGATATTTAACACAAATAATGACTCATATTGGTCTGCTTAAGTTAACTGTTTTATATGCTTGCAAAAGGTTTAGGTTTTGGCTGATGGCAATGACAATACCAGCATTAATCACTCAGTTTAGATTAGAAACATGTCGACAGTTTAGATTAGAAACATGTCGACATAGGCCGTGACAGAACATTTCTAGGGGGTGGGGTATTACACGTTGCCACTGTTTCCACCAATGATATGTATCGCTGCATCATCAACAAAGTTGTTGGAACTATAACTTTTCTAGAAACGACCCCCTGGGCAGAAGATGACGTCCAGCAGAAGATTGACAGGGTTTGTCGAAATGAGAATGTTATGAGGCATATCGCGGCAGAGCTGGCCAAGTTGGGCATTCAGCGAACAACCCTACAAATTCGCGAAAAACTGAAAAAACTACGGGCACAATATAAATCCACCAAGCTCCATAACAGTAGAAGTGGTGTAGAACGAAAAAAAATCCCATACTACGAGCTGATGGATAGTGTATTGGGACATCGGCCTTGCATGAGTGGCGAAACTGCTCCGGACACCCTGGTGTTCCATGAGCCTGATATACTTTTGCCTGAGGTCTCAGAATCTATTAAGTGTTTTTTTTTCTTTCTTTTCGTTCTCAACCTACAGCATGGGATTTATGTAGCCTTGTAGCCTAGAAATCTATATGCACCCTAACGGCAGCAAATGTAATTTGCAGCCCGGGCTAGCCTAGCAACTCTCTGTTGGCTTGCTAGATGGAAAAATTAAACTTTGATAGGGCCAATCACATTTTTAATACGCTACCAGTCATAAGTTTGGACACAGCTTCTCGTTATTAGCGGTGTCCAAATTTTTGACTGGTTGTGTACATATAAGCTTATAGTTTTATATCTTGTATTTTCTTATCTATACAATTATAAACTAGATGTACCGCAGAGTGGTACAAAATATGACCGCCGCCCAGTCCAGCACATTTTTTCCACAAAAATAAATCACGCTGAAAAGCCTATATGATTCTAACTGTCTCACTAAATTGCATTATCCACACTCAATTCTCACTGGTATCTGCTAGACAACAAGTACCAAAACATGATTAGTTCATAGATTTCACATGTAAAATTCATTTTATACAACCCCACCCCCATCTTGCCTGTTCAGGCAAACATACGGAAAAAATTGACCCTACGGTTCTCAAGATATTCACAGAAAACTATGTCTGCCGTACCCTCCTTTCGGGGGGTCCAGTCCAGCGGGGGGGGGGGGGGGGGGGGGGTATAATGTATTCTGTTTTCCAGAGTGTTCTGTTGTTGAGTCACATATAGAAGTTTTTGGATGACACTGCAATTGTAGGATGTATTAGGGATGGACAGTATGACAGGTAGGCTACAGGAACCTGGTGGATGACTTTGTGCAACGATGCAGGCTCAACCATCTGCAGCTGAACACAACTAGTTCAGCAGTAGTTGTATAGTTACAGTATGTACATTTCTAACTATGTTGTAAGAGTCTCTGTCCCACTCATAGTGTTCTATTTATTTATTTATTTACAAATGTACATACTGTAACTATACTTATATACCGTGTTCCAAATTGTTATGCAAAATGGATTTAAGTGTCATAAACATGTATTTTTTTGTTTTTCAATTAAACTCATGGATTGTATTGTCTCAGGGCTCTTTGGATCATTGAAATCAGTCTCAGACACCTGTGATCATCGTACAGTGAATACATTTGGTGCTGATTAAGAGCACAGGTGGGTTTGTGCAGACAAAGGCATAATAAGGAAGGTTTCTGCCAGACAAATTCATAAACTCTCAGGACAGCATGTGCACAACTCCTGCACTTTATTTAAGACCTACATGTGCTGGGAGAAGAGAATAATTTTCTGAGAGACAATGTACAATTTTAATTAATGAGACGTCATATCGTAAATTCTATTTATTGTTTTACTTGTGTGTGTGTGGTACTGTATGTTAATAATTGCTGCTGTAACACCATTGTCCCTTTGTGGATGAGTCTATCTATCTAATGCAGTTTTCCAGTAGACTAGTGCAAATAGGCCTAGTGGATAGTATTGTTGACATATTGTCAGGGTTAGTGGATCGGGCCCAAGTGCAAGACTCCTCCAGGCAGAATTTTAGAAAAACACACTTTAATGAAGGACGTCCGTCCGAGACAGTAGTACAACAAGGTGAAACAGAGAGACAATCCGACAAGGAACAGAGAAACAGGAGGGTAGAAATACACATACCAATTAACAGAAAGACAGAGAACTGGACGAAACCAACGAGACAATAACAGGGAACTTGGAGGGAAAACTAACACAAAGCACATGGGGAACAGGCAAAAACAAACACAGGACAATACACAAAATGGCCACCAGGGTGGCACAAAATCAGCAGTCCAGGCCAGATCCTGACACATATCCTGCATCTAGGTTCTTATTTGAATCCCATGAGGACATGCTGGCAAATTCATTAGGGCTGTGTATGCAAAGACAAGTTTTCTGTAACTGGCATTGAACTATCTATAATCTCATTTTATGTGAAGGAAAATACTTTTTTGACACTTCTCTATGTATCTCTTTCATCAGTCTCTCTATTCTTAAATAGGTCTCTCTGCATGAGTTAGAATATATTAAATATTTCATTTAAAATGTTGTATTTGTCTAACATGCGTTGGTAGGCTATTTCCTTCAGGCAATTGTGTAGTAAGAGTGCCCTATAAGCTCAACTCTGACCTATTTCTAGATTGCATCTGCTTCCTTTGCCCTTGCTTCCTTCCTGTTCTAGTTTTGCTACCTGCAGCGCTACCTTTGGTTGAAATCATAGACTGTTGAAATCCAACTCATTGGATGGCCCCACCCTGGGTAGGCTATAATAGCTTCGATAGCCGGGAGAATGCAAAAGTTCCAGATGTGCAGGCTGAGCTAGATCAGCCGACCAGCTCGTGCTCACAGTTTTGCTCACAGTTTTACAGAACGAAGGCGACCGGACACTATTTAAGTTTTTGAAAGTAGACTAAAGTAGACCATTAAGTTAGAAACTAACGTTCGTGACCAAGAACATCAGACAGCTGACGTGAGAGGTCTCTGGAAGAAAACCTCGAGCTGCCTGGATCAACACACCGCACTGTCAAGAGCCAACAGATCACGACCATTCGCTCGCCATGGCCATGCAGGAATCTCAGGTAAGGCAGGCATCCGGGCAATGAGAAAAGTCATGTTAATTCATCCGCTTTTGATGTTCACAGACTGATCACGTAATTCCAGCATCGACCGTTTAAAAAGACTTTCTTTTAACGGGTCAATGTTGGCATTAGGCTACATGTTTGTCTTGCTAGGTGATTGAAGTTTGATAGATTAAATGCCAGTTAAAACTAGTCGTTGTTGGAAATCTAGGTCTCTCACACCCACACACATCCGATTTGGTTCCCCATGGCATTCGTGTTCCAGACTATAAAACAAAAAGGGGGGGGTCAAAATCCCCCTTTATGCAGAGCAGAGGCAGCGACTGCTCCATTGAAGTCTATGGACATAGCTCAGAATTTCACCACATATGCTAAGGTCTTGGTTCTATAGAGTTAGGAATGTGAATTTCGGGCACATTTTCATGATCCTCAAACCCTTCTGAACATTTCAGGTACATTTTTAGCATTTTTGAGCAATCCAGTCTGGAGAAAATCAACCTTATATCAGGTGTGCGCCGGTTATTTCTGCCGCTGCTGTTGGCCGGTTGCAACTTACGCTCGTCAAAACGTCATCGACACGCCTCTTTATGCAGACAGGATTCGATCCCCATTTCGCGCCCATAGACATGAACTACGACGAAGTATCTTGCTCCGCCTTAACAATCTTTGTATAAAATACGTCTTTACGCAGAAGCTCTAGCAAAGATTGTTAAGGCGGAGCAAGATACTTCGTCGTAGTTCATGTCTATGGGCGCGAAATGGGGATCGAATCCTGTCTGCATAAAGAGGCGTGTCGATGACGTATTGATGAGCGGCCGTTGCAACCGGCCAACAGCAGCTGCATAAATAACTGGCGCACACCTGATATAAGGTTGATTTTCTCCAGACTGAAATGCTCAAAAATGCTAAAAATGTACCTGAAATGTTCAGAAGGGTTTGAGGATCATGAAAACGTGCCCGAAATTCACATTCCTAACTCTATAGAACCAAGACCTTAGCATATGTGGTGAAATTCTGAGCTATGCCCATAGACTTCAATGGAGCAGTCGCTGCCTCTGCTCTGCATAAAGGGGGATTTTGACCCCCCCTCGTGCGATCCGGGTTCCCGGAAGTGGCTCCTGATGAAACATCTTGCTCCGCCTTAACAATCTTTGGCTCTAGTCGGCTAACGTAACTGAAAACACGGAAAACCATAGACATAATATCATAGACAGTAAAAGAAATGGACGAACAGACTCCGTCGTTTTCAATGGGAGGGCACTGAGTCAAATAGAACGATTTTTCAGTTGGTCCCCCCAGTACTGCGCAGACTCACACTTAACTTCGTGACGTTAGCCATCGAACTGAATCTTGTAACTCATATGATAGATACACAGAAATTCTTCTCACACTTCCTTCGCCTTCAAAGTCATCAAAGTTAAACATTTATTTATGTATTATTATTAATATCATTCTCAATAAGTCGTGTTAATGTTGAAGCTACCATACATGATCATCTTCAAAAACAGTCATGCTAAAACAAAACAAAAAAGTTATAGCCTTGAAGCTAATCTTCTTTCCACTTTTCCGACCTACGGTCAATCCATCGAAAACCTCTGAAATGATTAGTGCCGTTTTTAAAAAAAAAATAGGTTTACTTTTTTATTATTATTATTAGGTTGCCTCTGTGTAATGCTTTACCTTAAACATACGGTCGTGTATGCTAGGTTTTGCTCATAGATATATCTATGGGTTTTGCTTATGAGTTACCGTCATAGACAGTAAGGTGGACTGAGCTTCTTATCCAAACAATACGGTTATCTCCCTACGGCGCGAAAGAGAGATTACGTCAAAGCTAGCTTCCCTCCAACCGAACAAGCTAACTATTCTTCTTACGGGTAACCAACGTTACAGACGAGGTAATGGAGTCTGTTTTGCCTTTGTAGTGTTTATGTAGATTACACAGAAGCTACAATATCGGCACAGGATATATGTTATATGAAGTTATGGTATTTAAAAAAAATCCTAGAATGAATGGACTTCTATGGGAGTTAGCAGAGAGGTGGTCCCTCCAGCCTACGTCGATTCTTCTACTTCCGGGAATTCGCCTGCCCCCTTGCATAATATACATAGACGCCGCATCGACCGCTACTCCTTACTAGCGCTGTCGAGATTTGGAGCCGCCATCTTGGACCGGTCATCCACTCCACTCAGTGTAATCTGTTTGGCCGGTGAGATGAGCTGTCAGCGCACTTAATTAATCATATCTCACTGAATACCGAACAGATTCTCACGCGTTTTTTTTTGCTGCAAAGGTCATACATGTAGCTATGATACAGGACACATGATTTAGCGTATTTTAATATTCATAGTGGGTTTAACAGTAATAGAATATTCTGATATATGATATAAAGTGACCTGACGTCCGATATCAAAACTGGGAACATAATCCATGTTTGACAGCATAGACAAAACTAGTTTGATACAAGTTTAATGAGTTAAATATAGTTCACAGTTGACAGAAAAGTTCCATCAACAGCATTATTCACAGTCCACAGAAAGGTTCTATAAACATTTAAGTGAGATCAGTGCCATTCAGACATCCGAGGGGTACTCCAAGTAGGCCTATGTGGTTTAGTGACAAACTTGGGTAAATTGACTCAGAATAAGTTGTAAACCTCCCAGTAGAAAAGCTGTATGATACAGGAAACATGGTTGTGTGTATTTTAATATTCATAGTGGGCTTAACAGTAATAGAATATTCTGATATATGATATATTATAAAGTGATGACATCCAATATAAAAACTGTTAACATAACTAATCCACGTTTGACAGCATAGACAAAAACTGGTTTGATACAAGTTTTAATGAGTTAAATTTACAGAAAATTTCAGTTCAGTGCCATCAAAAATAAAGTGATGAACAGACATTGGTGTGGCATAAAGGAAATGGAGTAACTGGGTTCAATATCAACAGCATTTGTTAGACAAGTTCCATAAATATTGTAAAGTGCAAGTTTGTAGGTTTGTTTCTGATCCTTAAAAAACAGACATTGGTTTGGCATAGTAAGTGTAACAGTTCATCAATTCATGACAAAAAGGTGACTTGTCACTTGTACAGTGTCAATGGGTTCATCAACAGCATCTGTTATTTACAGTTCACAGAAAGGTTCCAGCCCCAATGAAGAGATTAAATAAAAAGGAATTAAGAAACATTTTAGAAACTGCTAAGATCAACCCGTTCATTGCAATCAGTAAAGAATCAGGGAGTGTATTCACAGGCTCAGTGAGACAGAGTTACCGTCATGCAGTTGGTTCTATGATTTCGACAACTGGTGCATGTCATTTTGTACAGTATGTTCCCACCTTGCTAAAATTGCTTGGGTACACTTTGGCTGAGAACAAAAGTGCTTCAGACAGCAGGTGGGCAAATAAGATGGCATAGTAAACTGGGTAAACTCCATAAAAGAGGACTGAGTCAACCAGACGATGGGAAAATGGGACACAGAGTGGCGAATGCAGGTGATGAAGGTGGAGCTCATAAATCAAACATTCAGTCACAGTGTAGCAGATGCCCTGCAGTACTGCAATGAAGAGCTGCACCTTCCTCAGTTCCAGGGGTGTGAGGAGACTGTTCAGTTCATTCACAGTCTTCTTGAACAAGGCAGTTGTTCTGGAGAGATACAAAATAATAAATAAATGAATGAAAAGGAATTTGAGAGGCATCTTATTCTTGTTAGGGTAAATGACATGTGAATAATACAGTGTTGGGCAAGCTACTTCGAAATTTTAGTGAGCTAAACTATCAGTTACTCTGCCATGAATAAAACACTACACAAAACTACCACCCAGTCAAATGTATTAGTAGCCTAACACAAACACAGCAGTAGACTAGTTCACTACATAGGAAGCTGCTTTAAATTGTGCTAATTTCACATGACAAGAAAAGTGTAGCTTGTCTGGCTAAACTACTTGATAAATAAAGAAGTTGAGCTATTGAAAAGTTACTTTATTCAGGAAATAGTGAGGCTACCACCAACACACTTAGGCTACAAGTAGCAGCTAGCGATTGCCCAATAGGCTAGTCTGTGCCACTTGTGTAAAATTCGCCGGCCAAATCTAGTATGATTTATTTCTACAATAGCCTTCTTGTGTCAGTTGTAATCTAAGTCAGTGTTATGGAATATGACTTATCAAGTCTCAGTTCATAGCCGGGTGAACACCGAGTAAACATAGCCTAGCTAGATGGCTACGATTTTCATACAGTAATATCAAAGATTGCTCCTTCTCAGCTCTGGTAATATTCTATTCACAAAATACAACCAATAGTACGGTTATGTTAAATCTTACTTGTGAAAAGTAAATCCCCCGAGTATGGTCCGCCGATTTGAGAAGGAACATGCTGCACAGTGCTGTTATCTTGTGTCTTCTGCTGCAACGCAACGAGGAGTATGACCGGTCCAAGATGGCGGGCGCATTTCTTGTTTCCAGCAGCCAATGCGGCGTCTATGTATATTATGTCTATGCGGAAAACGCCATTCTGTAGGCTACTGTGAATACGCACGGTAACCTAGTTACAACAGCCCGTGGCTATGTTTGTCTTGCTAGTTGAGGGGAGTTTGATAACCAGGGCCACTACGCCTTTTCGTAGCCCCTCAATACCCTCTCCCCGTCTCCCCTTGAGTCAAGCTAGTGCAGTGGTTCTTAAACTTTTTGTCTGGCGACACCCCAAAAAACATTGGGCCAAGTCTCGCGACCAGGGATGGATTACTACACGGGCCTACCGGGCCCAGGCCCAGGGGCCCAAGGGGTCAGGGGGCCCTGAAGCCCAAGCCTTTGCATGGAATCATTGCCTCAATATCAACAAATCAGGATGTAGGCTATGAATATGATTGAATTTAGTATTGGCCATCCCCAAAATGCACCAGAATACAGGAAATCACATCAAACAAATTAAAAATGTTCTGGGGGAGGACCCCCCCCCCCCCCAACATATACGACAATAACTGGGGGGCCCTTAATATATCTGGGCCCAGGGGCCCGAAAGTTCATAATTCGCCCATGCTCGCGACCCCCTTCTCTCTAACCTGCAGAATTTGGTTTCGAAATGTTGTGAAATGGGCATTGGAAGCAGAGGCAGAAAATGTGTTTCTCTCATAGGTAGGCCTAGGCTATGTCAACATCAAAGGCATTATGTCAATGGCAGCCTTTGACTAAAAACCTTTACAAAAATGTTTTTAATCCAGACTGCAAATCATTTCTAGCCCAGCCTTTCTCAAACTTCTTTAACCTGAGGCTTTGGGGTCATAGGGCCCACCTACCTACACGACCCCCCAAATCATCACAATTATTATTATCATGTTATATTGTTACACACATGCATTTCAAAACAGTCAGTGTTAAAGTGCTAACATTGAACATTGTTCACAAAAGGTTTGTGAAAACATGCACATCAGAGGACTGCTTTAATATAAAATATAATTACAATAGTTGCAATGCTTTTGCATGGTTGCATGATGCTAGTATGAGAAATACTTCTCAAAACAACAGCACCTAGATTGGCAGATAGCGCACCGCTGGTGGTATGCCACCGGTGGCGTGCCACTTGTGGTCCACCATTGGACCACTATCTCTTTAAATTGTCATGAATATTAAGAAAATTTATTAAAATGATATATGGAGCATAACAATTTTTCTGCAACCCGCCAGCGGACCGCCAGAGAACCGATGAGCAAAATGCCAGCGGACCGCCAGATCTGCCTCCAGTGGTCCGCCAGCCCTTTGCTATCTGGGCAATTATATGGGTGCCATTATTTTGGGATGTTTCCCTCATGCAAGCATCATACACTGGTAGGCAAATGGAAAACATAGGCTTTTGACATGCTTTTTAATGAAATTTCATTTACAGTTTTTCTCAGTCGCTTTGGTGCTTTTCTCACATCAGAATGAAAATTCTTATAACTATTAGTTCAACCTCCACAACATTAAGTAATTTGTGCACATCATAGTAGCAATTGAGAGAGAGAGAATTGCAAAGAGCATACAGTATATTGAAGAGAATCAGGGGAAGCCAGTCCAGTAGCTATGTCTTGGCAAGTAGCCAAACTACTGTTACTACTACTGTAGTAACAGATACAAATAAAGTCAGTCAGCCTCAGACAGTAGGCTATACAACCAGATATGTACAGTAAGCATCAAAAGCAGCCCAGCTAGACCCTAAAACTATATAGCTGTGAAGGCGATTTACACACAATTATTTTTCTTTCCTCGAGCCCTTTATGGGGCAAAAAAACTTTATTTGGTAACTTCCGTAGACATCAAAAATGGGGTGGAATTGTATTGGGAGCACTGGGGTGTCAGATGTGACTGTAAAAACATGGTTACATTTTGTCCCTCAGAGTTCAGGTAGGAGGGCCCCTTAGCAGGATTTTGCTCAGGGCATCATGGAGGTCTGAACAGGCATTGTTAAAATGCTATTTAAAACTAGTCGTTGTTGGAGAACTAGGTCCCTCACACCCACACATAGATAAGGGTCCCACTGTTATGTTCCTTTTCTGTGTTTGACTTTCGACACAAACTGGTTTCCTTGGTCGTGCATGCAATGTCAGCAGGTCAACAACAGGTCAGACATTCCCACACATATAAGGATAGCCTACTGACAGTTTTCAAGGCGCATTTTATGTTGTTACACTTCAGCCACTCGGATGAATGACATGATCTATGAGAAAGAGTATTGCATTGATAGATCAGTACGCACAGTGTAGTAGGATAGTTTGCAACATTTTTCATGTCTTTGCGAACATGACAAGAAACCATCTTAATTTCTAAAGGCAGGGAACATTGGACTACAAACCATAGACCTAGTTGTTGTGTCAGTGTAATCATTTGTGTCAGATATGCTGATAACTCAAATGCTGATCAAAAGTTGCCTGTGCGGTGCTTGCGTGGTTGATAGTTCAATAGAATGCATGACTGAGATACAGTATGAAAGTTACCCAGTAGTGATGCACGGGCTGGATTATGACCCAGGGGGCCCACAGGGAGGGGTGGGTATATTTAGCATTTTTATAATAATTGGTATCGGCCATTTTTTGCACCGATAAGCCGATATTGAAATGGATAAAGAATGAAACGCGCTACTTTGTCTGTAAAGTGTCTCTCACTCCCTGCATTTGCTACTCTGTGGTCAAGAGCATTGTCCCGCCCACTACACCGTCTGATTTGTTAGTTAGCACGAATGCAGCCAATCAGGATCGAAGACTGAACACAAAGAAAGTTTAGGATTCTCACTGAGGCAGACTGTAGACTGGGCTTCAGCTGTACGGAGCTATTTTTCTAAGGTAAGGAAGGTAGCCTACCTTACATTGCTGAAGTTGCAATGAATCACAATAATCACAAAAAGCCTCCACTTCCTTAGCGAAGTTTAGCGAACTCCCGATTGATGCACGTTACTGATATGCTGTTTACTAGTTAGCTTACAAACTCGGGTGCTGCGTGTCAGGAGCTCTTTGCCTCCGCTTCGTCCGTTAATTGTGAATAACGGGACACCACGGCGGACGTTATCCCTAGGCCTACATAGTAAACAAGTCCTAAATTATGCGATAGCGAACGTCAAAAAAAGTCTAGTTGCTCCTTTTTGAAACGGACTGTCAAAAAAGACGCACCCATGAGCAGCCGTAATGTAATCCGACCTTAACTAAATCGCGTCCTGAGCTGGCTATTAACGTGCCTTTTAGGCTCTCAAAAGTGTAGCTTATAGCCTACATATGGACACAAATTGCATGCTTAAATAGCCTAAGAACTATTTTAAAACTGTTTTGTTGAACTATTCAACAACACTTGCCATCACGCATGCACCTCTTCCTTTCCCTCTCTCGTGCACTCACACACACACACGATGGCAAAGCATCCTCTTTGTGACAAGCACATAGCCCATTGTGTAGGCCTAGTCGATGAAAATAATTGCCATCACTCAGCTCTTGGATTAACATGATACACAGGATTTACACTTGTGATGCAAGTTGATAGACAATTGTGTATCAAAAGAAGAAGAAAAAAGTTTGCATAATTAAATGCTTTTGAATAAAAATGTTGCAGCATATTGCCTTTACTATCTACCCCCCTTTTTGACAAAGTTGACATATCGGTTTTGCAAATCGGTTATCGGCCTCCCGTTTTGGTAATAATTGATATCGGTATCGGCCCTGAAAAAAACATATCGGTCGATCCCTAGGTGGGTAGTAACACACAGTAAAAAAGCTTCTTCTTGTGCGAAGTTGTACATTTCTGTGGGTCGTTTTCTGAACTTGTATGTACTTAAAAGAGAAACATGCCTGCCCAATAAAGAAATATTTGGTTAACTTAGAGTGAATTCCCGGTTGTAGCCACTTACAAATCTCAACAGTCACAGAATGGATTTCATTTAACAGAATGGTATAGGAATCTTTCAATGGTTTAGGCTTACTTTAGCAGATTTTGTTAGTTTTTATAATGCTCTCTGCTCGAGTTCCGTAAAAATATTGGTTTTATAAGGGTTGCCTTGATTTTCAGAAGACAAGTCACAGACAATCCGCCTGGCATTTCACAATTAGTGAGGCAGCAGATGTCACGCACACAGCTCACTTAATCACGCAGCAGATCAGTTCTGAGGAATCAGACAGTCCATAGTCCATATGTAGCAAGGCAGCTCACTGCTCCGGGTTAGTGTGTGCTTCACCTCACTGTGTGTTCACTGTGTGCTCTGTGTGTTCACTAATTCTCGGATGGGATAAATGCAGAGACCAAAATCCTTGTATACCCAAGTACACTTGGCCTAGAAACGTGATTTACATTTACATAATTAGTAAAGACAGAATGCAGGATGATCATATATAGTGCATTGTTGAGGTGCATTAGTAAAGTGCATAGTGGTCAGAGGTAGTCAGGTAGTCAATCCATGTGCAAAAGGAGATGGAGCGGGGCAGGTGGGGGTCTTGGTAGCCTAGAAATCTAGACGCACCCTAGCGGCGGCAAATTAATTTGCTCAGCCTGTACGTCTAGTATCAAACCATAGGGATTTCTATTAGCTGACGCCGTGGACTTCATCCAATCACAGCGCTCTATTTTGTTAGAGAGTCTTAAGGCGGGCTTAACAGGATAACGACAGTCCTGTGACGGTGAACAACAAGGAAGGTGGCTATGACTAACGAAGTGGAGGAGGAGTTGGACTTGTGCTTTTCTTTGAAAGTTGAGCAACACAATGCACTTAAGTAATTCCTTTCGAAGAAGGATGTATTTGCCGTTTTGCCGACCGGATACGGATATGGTCGTAGCGCTGGCCTATTGCATGCCTAGGCAGTTTGAAAGACAATTCTCTGCCCGCCCCTTGGATTAAGCGAGGTAAATGGTTCGATTCCAGACTATACATTTCAATGATATAGGATGGCCCGCCAGGCTAGGGTCTTGGTGTTGAGCAGCGTTTCTGAGCCTGCTGGTGCGACTCCTAAGGGTCCTGTAATGTCTCCCAGACGGGAGGATGGTATGAAGGTATATTGGGTGCAAAAGTGGCGGGCACATTTAACTGCAGATTTTGCATGTGCACACTAAAGTCATAAATGTGTAACAGTAAAGTTGAAGTTGTACATATTTTTTTATATCTTGTTAACACAAAATAGGGGCTACGGGTTCACAAATCCTTTTTACAGGTACACAAATCCTATCCTGTGAGTCACAACTTTCAAGAGTCATGCACTCGACACTTTTGCTCCAATCGTTGCACCGCAGTTGGTGCGAAACACATTTGCACATCCGTGTTTCATAATCTGAGAACATGCACAACATTCGTGCATTTGTAAACCCAAATGTGAACTCATGCATCCGAAGTTGTGCATCTGTGAAATAATTTCTTATTAATAAAATTCTACAGATCGCTTTGATTTTCTTGCACGACAAGTCAATTGATACAAGTGCTCGAATCTGCTTCTATGAGTGACGATACTTTTGCTCCTGGCTAGGTGATATAATAGGAGCAAAAAGATTTGTATGTGTGCACGTCGAGCGAATTGATCGAGAAAACAAGGCGGCCGGATCTGGATTCTAGATCGCGCTCTGTTTACTTTATTGTTACACATTTATGACTTTAGTGTGCACATGCAAAATCTGCAGTTAAATGTGCTCGCCACTTTTGCACCCAATATACCTTCATAGGATGGAGAACAGTCCATGACTGGGGTGTGTGTGGTCCTTGATGATATTGTGTGCACGTCGTAGACACCGTGAGTGATGAAGGTCAGGTCAGTGATTGCCGGGAGTGATGTGCCAATGATTTTTTTGAGCAGTTTTCACCACTCGCTGTAGGGCTTTCCTGTTGGCCATTGGGCAGTTCACATACCACACCGTGAAGCAGTTAGTGAGAATGCTCTCGACGGTGCAGCGATAGAAGTTGCGGAGGATCTGAGGGGAGATAAAGATGTGTGTTGATTGTGAGTTAGGAAGTATAGCTGGTATCACTAAGTGCAGGGTTGGTTATGGCTGTTAAAATTGGATTCTTTGACTCTGTTAATGTATCAGCACATGAATCTGTACATAGAATTCCTTAGCACAGCATGAAAGGCGGGGACAGTACTCATCACAAACAAATGGCTAGCACTAGTCCATCTTGGACACTTCAACAGGATTCTAAAGCACATGAAATTTGCATGCCATGGCAGCATATTTGCCTGTGCATATAAATAAGTTACAGCACTGGCACTGTTTGTCATCATAGATTAGATTTTTAGAACTTTATTGTCATAGACCTCTGAAGTTCGCCTACAAAAAAGCAGCCATCTTTGACATCCGGTACCTGGCGATTTTTTCCTATGGGAAAATAACATGGGGATTTTGAATTATCGCACCTGTTAAACTCTTGCTGGGATGAAAAAGTCTGAAATGCAGACGTTTTCCTGAACACACTTTTGTCCTCTGCCTTCGAGTGGATACTGTGATCTCCGGTACGTGAAGGCGGCACACTTAGATTTTTGCTACACCAGAGCTTACTTGCAATGCAACTTGCCATAGGTAGTTAGATCTTCTTATATGGGCCAAGATGGCTGTTTTGGTTCTTTTTTGTAGGCGAACTTCAGAGGTCTATTGTGCAGAGTGCAAGTACAAAGATACAACGGAGTATTAGGGCCACACATGAAGAAAAAAAATATTTTTGTCATGTCGACATTAAACTTAACATTTTGAGAATAAAGTCGAAATATCATGTCGACTTTAATCTCAACGTGTCGACATTAAACTCAACATTTTGAGAATAAAGTTAGTTTGGAGAGAGAACGACCGCTCCAAAGTAGGGTAGCCTACAACCGGGACGATTGAAAAGGAGGACAAATGAAACATTCCAGTTTTCTTCGAGTGCAACAACGATAGACATACATCATGTGGACAAAACATAGAACATATTAACCTCTGTTGCTCAGCCAAATACTTTCCTGTTACGTCCTTTTATCACGGAGTTACAGGCGATAAATGCGATGGTCAAAAGTAGCCTAAACTTCATTAGCGGGGTTATTTATTTATTCTAGGCCTATTATTAAAGAGTGTTTTTCATCTCAAGGTTCGACTTCATGCTTATGCACTAGACTAGGCATACTAAGTGCTCTCCCCAATCCCAGACTTTCACATTGCATGTTTGTTTGTAAAACAGCCTATAGGCTATTGCTGAATGTCTATGGAGGGACGAATAAACCAGGCAACCCTATGTATTCTAAGTAAATGCACACATACTGTATCTGTGTTTATAGCCTACTATATTTATTGCAGGTGAGACATAGAAAAGCAGTTTTAGAAAAATTAGTTTTGCCATGTTAACCTATGGAGAGTGACGGCCTGTGGGTCATGAAGGGCAGTTATTAGGATGTACGGTGGCCTTATACCCACATAAAAACAGAGTGAAATAACATTTTGTGCTATAAAAAACATTATATCATTGGAAACATGTATTAGGCTATTCTAGCTATAAATGGCACAGTGCATGGTATTTCCATAACCGCGAGATACGCGCTTCACGATGACTGCAATGAGTTAACAGACAAGACGCAATCTATCTGAATCTATCTGCAATCTATCTGAAATAACACCTATTTGAAGTATTATTTATGTCACATATTGTGTGTTAGTGTAGGCTACATAGCTTAAACTAGGCTATGTTTAAACTGTATTTCGAGTTTAATGTCGGCATGTCATATACAGTAATATAAATTAAATATAAATATGTGCAGTGTATTAGCAGTAACCTTATAAGAGCAGAATAAATATAGTTATGTAGTATGAAGAATGTATGAACAACATTACATGTACATATATGTGTGGTGTAGTAGCAGTAACATTATAAGAGTAGTAAGAATAATATAGATATATGCAGTGCATTAACAGAACAAATATGGATATTCAGTATGAACCGTATAGAGAGATATGTACGGTATGTACAGCTATGTTGAGCCTGGGCCTGTTGAGGGGCAAAAATGTCCGCAAAATGTTTGTCCCTGTCAAAGTTACCATGGTCATGGACACCTTAACAGGCAATTGTCCGGGGAAGAAGGGGCTGTTGATGGGCAAAGAGTCCACACAATGTCCGCCTCCTTGTTGTCCCTGTCAAGGTTGGCATTGTTGTGGACACCTCAACAGGCACAGGCAAGGAGGCATCAGGTGGTGGGCGGTTGGGGGCTCTGCATCCCGGTTGGTTGTTACCAGGATGCAGAGCTAGAGTTCAGTAGGGTGACAGCCGCAGGGAAGAAGCTTCCTCTGAACCTACTGGTTCAGGTGCGGAGAGACCTGTAACGCCTCCCGGAGGGGAGTGTGGTGAACAGTCTGTGGTTAGGGTGGGAACAGTCTTTGATGATGCTGCATGCCTTACGCAAGCACCGCTTTCCCTGGATGACCTTGATGGAGGGGAGTGAGGAAACGGAGATGCATTGAGCAGTTTTCACCATCCCCTGCAGTGCTTTCCAGTCGGAGGCAGAGCAGTTGCCATATCATACTGTGACACAGTTGGTGAGGATGCTCTCGATGGTGCAGCGGTAGAAGTTCACCAGGATCTGAGGAGACAGGTGGACCTTCTTTAGTCTCCTCAGGAAGAAGAGACGCTGGTGAGCCTTTTTGATCAGGGTAGAGGTGTTGAGGGTCCAAGAGAGGTCCTCAGAGATATGGACACCCAGGAACTTGAAGCTGGTGACACGCTCCACCTCAGTCCCATTGATGAAAATGGGTGTGTGTGTGCTGGCTTTAGACTTCCTGAAGTCCACAATGAGCTATTTAGTCTTCTTGGTGTTAAGAGCCAGGTTGTCAGTGCACCACGATGTTAGGTGCTGGACCTCCACCCTGTACGACGTCTCATCGTTAACAATAGTGTTAGAGCCATGTACAGATGTGCAGTCGTAGGTGAAGAGGGAGTAAGGGAGGGGGCTCAGCACACATCACTGTGGTACGCCGGTGTTCAGGGTGATGGTTGAGGAGGTGTGGTTATATAATCTAACTGAGGTCTGTCGGGTAGGAAGTCCAGAATCCAGTTACAGAGGGAGGTTACGTCTACAGCTCCACTTTTAATATTGACCATATAATTGTCTTTTCGGGTGAAATGGCGTTTTGAATGGGACTTCTAGGGGCACTACTGTTTTGATGCATGAAAATCGCTATTTTTAAAGTATTTTTAAAACACTTTAAGAAGGCTTGACACAACATGAAACTTTGATCAGTGTCACGATCTGGCTCAAGACCATGGCAAATATGACAACTCGAGGGGTTAGCGTTAATAAGATAATAATTTATTTACAAAAAAGGTCTTTACAAAAAAGAAAGTAACAAAACAAAAGCAGAAGACGCCTCAGCCATCACTTGGGCCTGCTGCAGTCAAGCCACCCAGACAGCTCTCACAGGCGAAGTGAGCGGGAAGAGGGAAGAGACCGGACACTCCCACAGGCTAGCCTATAAAGGTACACCCGGGCCCAGGTGTAACAATCAGGAAGCCTGTAAGACACACAAGACAAGATAGGGACACCTAGTGCCCCGGTGGACCCCTGCAGTAAGACAGGGCAATGGCCATGGCACAGGCACCCATGGTAGAGGGGCCGTGACATCAAAGTATTACCAGGGTCTCTACACATGAACTCGTATTGAGAACATTGTTTGTGTACACAGAGTTTACTGAAAAGAAAGGTTTTGGACAACTCACTTCTTGACTGGCAAGATGGCGGCGAGCGGAAAAACCAAGTGAGTTGTTCTTTTTTGATGCCCCTTTTCAGGTTAGCCCTGGATGAGCTATAGGCCTGAGCATCACCTGATCTGAATGGGATGTCTCATGCCTTCAGCAGGAGTCTGACCACACTGTTCATCCGTGGCTTCTGATTAGGGAAGTTGTAATCCATCTGAGGGTGGTGACACTGTTGATGTTGGAGTTGATACAGTCTAAAACGGAGGAGGCATATGAATCAATGTCCGTGTGGGAGTCATGGGTAGCCTGAGTTGCAAACACTCTCCAGTCAGTGTTTTCAAAACGCTGCCGAAATGTGGCTCCTTCTGGCCACACTTTGACCGTATTACTGTTGGTTTCACACGTTTAATGAGGGCTGAGTACTTAGCAGTAGAAACAATGAGAGGTGATCTGAGTGTCCTGGAAGGGAGAATGGATCGGCTTTGTATGCATCAGCCATGTTTGTGAAGACATGGTCTAAAATATTTTCTCTTTCTGTTGTGGGGCTTGATAAATTTTGATAGAATTTAGTTAGTACAGTCTTTAAATTCAGGTGGTTGAAGTCACCCGCGACAATGTAGGCTGCCTCAGGATGCAGAGTTTGTTGTTTGCTGATAGCAGAATGCAGTTCTTTCATGGCAAGCTTAGCATTAGCATCCGGTGTTATATAGGCTGCTGTTACTACAGCTGTGTAGTTAGCTTTAGCCTCGCTCGAATTCCACCGTAAGAACCCCTGGGTTTGAAGATGTTTCTGGTCGGTGTGGGGATGTTCAGAGGTCTCGCTGGTTTAGCAATCTGGGATTATGCTGATAACGGTGTCAGAATTGCAGGAACCGATATCCAAAAGTTACAGTTGTCGGTGCACGATATGTACTCTAAATCGTTTTTACCGAAAATACTTGAGATAAACAAGCATATTACCACTAATTTGCAAAATCTGGAGAGACACATAGCGTCACCCCAGATAGCAAAATCAGATTAGCAGATAGCGGACCGCTGGTGGTATGCCGCCAGTGGCGTGCCACTTGTGGTCTGTCATTGAACCACCGTTCTTTAAATTTAACTTGTCATGAATATTGAGAAAAGTTAAAAAAAATGATATATGGAGTATAACTGAACAAATGAAAAAGATTTTAGACCAAGAGTTGAAAAATATTGGGCAATTTGTCTGCAACCCGCCAACGAACCACCAGAGAACCGATGAGCAAAATGCCAGCGGACATTTGCATTTGCTGCCAGGGCTAGTCTAGCAACTCTCCGTTGGCTTGTGAGCTCCAGAAATCGAAACTCAATCAGGCCAATGAAATCGTGTATAGAGTCGTTAGGTGGGCTTAACATAATGATTGATGGCAGAGTTGCAACGGTTTGGCTTGAATTCCCTGCTACTTGAAAACAAATAAGATGGATGTTGCTGTTGGCGAACAGTGTGACACGAGTTCAACTTTTATTAAGTTGGCAAACGTTTGAACTAGCCAACTAGCTCCGCTGGTGGGAAACGCATGGGACTCCTAGCGCTGCCGCTGTCCTATTGCGCGCAGAGGGAATTTGAAAGACAACTGATTATCCCGCCCCTCAGACTGAGCACTGCGAACGGTGAGTGCCCAGACCCTACATTTAAATGTGGGTCTGGCTCGTCAGGTTAAAGTATGGGGAGACCCCTCGCTCCTGTAATTTTATTAACAGTTTACCGTGATTAACATGATCAAAGGCTTGGGATGCATCTAGGGAATATATAAACATTGTTGTACCATGGCTTTTATACTTGGTAACAACTTCTTTAAGTGCATACAAATCTGTGCCATGTTTCTTTTTAAAACCAAATTGATAGTCAGTCGTTGTTAGGACCTATATTCTTGTATTAATGATCATTGAATCATTAATGATTATTGAGTCATTCCATGTCAAATCAGACAAAATCCAGGAAAATATGGTTGCAGCACCGACTCCCATTTTCCTCAAAGTTTGTCTAAACAATGTTTAGGTTCCATAACTAAAACCTGTAAAATATTTGTGTTCAAGTCTATTGTTTTCAGTCTTTTTGCCTTTGATTGTTTACACTCTAAAAGGCATTATTTTGAAGGCCATGTTTGGACATATTTCAAAGTGTTATGCCTAACCTCACCAAACTTTGTAGAAGACAAACATGTTTTCAATACGATTCAATCATTGAAAGTTTGTACCACAGTCTCATTGGTTTTATAGTCCCTAGTCTCAGAAAAAAACATGCAAAAAAAGTGATATTGAGGGTCTCAAAACTCTTATTTTGACACACCTGCAATCAATCAGTATTTTCTCTAGAAATAATCCTCTGTTAATGTTGTCCCAAAATGTGAAGTCTCCAAAACAAAAGGCCATGACAATAATAAGGAAAAAACAAGGAGTGTTTGTATTTTTGTGTAATTTTCATGCAACTGAAATGGTATGTGGGGTAGCTAGTAGGACCATAAAAATCTATGTGGAGATAGCAAAGTATATGGACATTCAGTGTGTAAAGTACCAATATTGTACCAAGTCCCATTCACAGAATAAATGCATGTAGTTACAGGTGTTTTGGGAACATCAAAATAAACATTTACAATAAAAAATTGATTTTAGCGCCACTCAGGTGAAACGCAGCATAGCAATTTGCTCCTTTTATGAGGCATTAACTCCTTTAGGGCGAAGAAGAACTTAACATATATTTTACACTACGCTCACACCAGTTGAAGAGATGAATAGCTGAGAGGATCTGGCCATCTTCTGGAAATAGTTACTGATACCAAATGAAAAAAACAAAACTGTTTTTAACACTTTGAATGCCACGCTGTTTTCGGAAGCTTTGGCCCAGAGTGCCAGCAATCTAGATCATTGTTGACGATTTTTGTAGAGCCACAACGTATTCTATGTTATAGCGATGGACACATATGGCTTGTTTGAAAGGTGAGACTAAGCTCTTAGTGGGTACAAACCGTTTATTTCTACATGCCTCCGTTCCTGAGAAATCCCAAGCTAGTTTTCATCAAAATCCCTGTTTTTTTTTCTAGAAATGGAGATATAGCGTCTTTCATGAAATATGAAGTGTTGCCTGTTAGTGTTGCACGGTGCACCGATACTACAAAAGTATCGCAATACCCTGAAATTAATGTCACAATGCCTAATTTTATTAGTACCGAAACTCTTGAGAATGACCGTGTTCTTTTGAAGTAACATGCCTGTGCGCAAGCCGCAAGGCATGCCTCTAGCGCCTCCTCCCCTGTGGCTGTGCGTCTTTTCTCCTTACACACACCACACACACGTAAGCGCAGCTGTACTTCACCTACGACTTGTCAATATTGCGTTTTTAGCACTCAACGCATGGGAACAAAAAATGCAATATTGCGTTTTTGGCACTCAAGGCATGGGAACAAAAAATGCAATATTGCGTTTTTGGCACTCGAAGTGTTAATACCCTCAATATCACACTTAAAGGGGTGGTTCAGGATTTTGGACATAGGACCTCATTTCCAAGTTAGCAAGTGTGATATTTATCATTGGAGACCGTTTTCAATACGTTTCATCCAGTCCTTTTAGTTAGCAGAGTTCGCAGGTGCTAGGCTAGCGCAAGTCAACAGTATGTTAAAAAATGCGAATAAATTATAACGCCAGACGGTGGCCCCTGGGGACCAAACTAAACTTATCCGTAATAGTGGGGCTACATGCCCACCAAGTTTCATGTGACCCGGTGTTTCGGTGTCCCGGGTATCGTTGACCAAAAATTCAGGAAGTATGGACCTTTCCATTTGTCTCGTAAATCCTTATAGTCCACCCGTACAACATGTACGAATGAGTTGCTAGCGCGAACGCTGGGATTTCTAGTCTTTTTGGGAAGAACATGGATGTCTCCAGGGCAGCAGCTGTCTCGTTAGTGCTGGACATTGGTGTAGAACACGAGAACGCATCCCTCATTCACCCTTGTTGGGTATGGTAAATGTGAATTAATAATAAAAACTTTTTTTAGTAACTCAATTTCACCTATTTCAATTTCAACAAGTGCTGTCGTGTTTCTCTCGAGCCAAGAGGGGCATAAGCAGGCTAGTCATTGTTATTGTTTTGTGCTACATGTAGCCTTTAGCTAACTGTCTGGAAAACAAATTGTTACATTGTATTGCACACACAGCAATGCCGTGCAATGCATGAATTGGTGACCGGATTGAAGCAGCAATGTAATCTAGTGTGTAATAAATGTCATCTCATCTCAACATCTCGACCTTCTTAAGAACACAGTTAAAAAAATCATTAGGAAAATAATATTAGTGAATGAGGAGAGTATACAAATCCCACAGATTGGTGATCAATGCAACAAGATTCCCGATGTTTGCTAAATTTGCACAGTGCTATTTATAAGTGTAGGCTATATGTGAAGGCCTATCCGCAAACTCAGTCCCATCTGAGCGAGAATTTTCAGCAGCCGGACTGACAGTAAACCGATTGCCACACACCTCACCCCAGAACATGTAGATGTGTACATTTAGTCTACAGTGAAAACATGTAGACTAACTCATCTGTAACTTTAAGAAATCGCTGGATCAGGCAGTTGTTTAATGGTCACAGTTTTTTTGGTTAGCCTACAGGTGTCCAGCTCCAGCACTTTTTTTTTAGCGTAGCCTACATGTAGCGTTGCATAGCCAACTGCTTGCCAATAAAGACGTTGCCGTGACTATCCAATACAGTTTAAAAACTTGAATGAAACATGGCATTAGGGCATGTTTTTATATTTTTCCCGATGTGTTTTTTCCTTCAGGTGTCCACTCCAGCCTATTTCAAGTAGCCTTGGCTTATGTTCCGTTGCGTAGCCTTAAGCCACATGAAAGTGGCAATGAATAAATTGCTGCGACTATTAAATAGCCTACAGTTAAACAGTTAAATGTAAAATGGCACGGTATGTTTTCGTTGTTGATATTATGCTTTCTTTGTTTTCCTACAAGTGTCCTGACTATTTCTTTTTCAAGCCTATAAGCAACATGTTGCATTGCACAGCCTAACCACATAAAATGATCAATAAATATGTTTCCGTGGCGATCATATATCCGGCCTATTTTAAAGGTGAATGTAAAATGGCTTTTTTCCAATAGTCATTTATTGCGGAATGTATTAGGTCTGCTGTGTGTGTGTTATAATAATGTGTGTGGTGATGGGGGTGGGTGGGTTTAATGAATAATTGATTATTGTTCATTAACATTAGTGAAAGTCGATTAAGAACATTTCTATAAATTTGCAACCCTAGTCCCAAGATCGTTTCCTCTGTACCATGGACTTACCTTACCTGTTATGTTTTCTCTTTGTCTTCAAGACTGGACCGGTATTTTGCAGCATTTATATCCACTACCAACTGATAAATGGAGAAAATCATTATAAAGTGGTGACTGCTGTGGGGAACGTGCGGTCTGGAGATATAGAGCCCCTAAAGTAAGAAATGAAAATGTTCCACCTACCACCTTTATAAACCTCTTTGTATTTTAGGTTTTGTTAGCTATGTACAGTCTGAAGACTTATTTAATGTACAGTGATAGAGCATGTTGGATAAAAAAAACAATTTGTGCATGCATGGTCTAAACATGAAATGGTGAAAAAAATGAAACCAAATGATACCATGACTGCCATTATTGATGCCTCCACAGAAAAGGATTTAAACTCATGAAGCTGAATGACAAAGATCTTTTGGGTGCGACTTCAGAACAATTTTTCAAATTGCTGAGTGGTAGTCAAGGTGAATTCTCTTTGGTAAGGGTAAATGTTTTTACAATCCTCACACTTAAATAAGTTTACCCCATTCACTGTTACTGTATTATATCAGCACACAGTACCACACCAATAAACATCGGCACTTCACTCTTTAGCGAAAGCCCTTTTAGAGGAGTAAAACAGGTGTTTTCAGATAGTAATGTGATGTTAGACAGGTGTTTTCAGATAGTGATATTTATCATAAATTGCTAAATATTGACATAGCTCTTAAATGTGGAACTAAATATTCTTTAAGATCATTGTCTCATTGTATGCTGATGAATCCTGTTCTGAACTCACTCTACTGTCATCTTCATGTTTTAAGACAATAACTGAAGATCATGGAGCAACGGACAATTCGGTGAGTTGCCTTTAACCATAGCATAGTGGTGGCCATTTTGGGTCATCCTTACATTGACTTAGTGTTGTAACTTTTTAAATAAAAAAAGTAATGAAAAAGCCACAGAATTCTTAAAAGTTCCTGAATTCACAACTTTTACGACTGCATTGTGAACAGCAGTCTTACTGAACTGTAACTTCTCACTCATCAGTTGTTATTCAAAATATCTTTGCTGAAATGCAGTGAACATTTTTATGTCTTTTTACCCATTTTATCTATCAGACTTACTGTATACAGTGCCTATAAAAAGTATTCACCCCCTTTTTTATGAATGGAATCTTGATCAATTTAAGTCAGCATTGAGTAGACAACATTGAGTAGACCTTCGCAATTAACGCATGGAGCCTGCATGAATAGGTCTCAAATAGGCTTGCATATCTAGATACTGCAGTTTTACTTCATTTTTCTTTGCAAAACTCTGTCAGGTTGGAAGGGGATCGGGGGTGAGCAGCCCTTTTTATGTTCAGCCAGAGTTTCTATAGGATTGAGGTCTGGGTTTTGTCTCAGCCACTCCAGAACATTTACACTTATTGTCTTTAAACCATTTCTGTGTAATTGTCGCTGTAGGCATTGGCTCATTGTCTTGCTGGAAAGTAAATCTTCTCCCAAGTCATAGTCCTCTTGCAGACTGAATCAGATTGTCCTTCCATATATTTTGCTGAATTCATTTTACTTTGACCTTTACAAGCCTTCCAGGGCCTTCAAATCAAATTAAAGATGGTGTGTTTTGTGGTGATGTGCAGTGTTTGGTGTCCACCAAAAACAGCATCTAGTCTGATGGCCAAAAAGCTCAGTTTTGGTCTCATCAGACCAACGAACCTTCTTCCATTTGACCTTGGAGTCTCCCATATGTCTTTGGACAAAGTGTAAGTTCGGTGTAAATTGACCCATTGTCCTGTTGTTCAAGCTAATCACATAGGGGAAAGAATGGGACAATTTGGGACAACGTCGGCCAAGTTATGGACAGGCAGCTTAAAGCAGACCCATGGGCCAAGTTATGGACAGGCAGCTTAAAGCAGACCCATGGGCCAAGTTATGGACAGGCAGCTTAAAGCAGACCCATGGGCCAAGTTATGGACAGGCAGCTTAAAGCAGACCCATGGGCCAAGTTATGGACAGGCAGCTTAAAGCAGACCCATGGGCCAAGTTATGGACAGGCAGCTTAAAGCAGACCTATGGGGCAGTGAGGAGTTAATTTCAGTTTCAGTTTTGATGCCCCCATGTAGTCATCGTCTTGCTGCCCTCCCTCTGTTCTGTGATTGGTCCCCTAATTTCAATTTCAATTTATTTGCTTAGGGGGATAGCCCCTTGAGATAAGATATCTCGTTTTCGAGGGGGTCCCCAGGACAACAGTACAATACAAAAACAAAAACAGAACACTGAACAAGACAACACTTTCACACATACAGTACATTCACACAAAATCTCTCCCACTCCCGCCCCAACGTCACCACCCTTGAGGAAAATAACAATAGGTCATAGCATGGCAGTATTCAGCCTACACATTTACAAAGTATATTCAGTATAGGTGTTACAGAGAATAGTACTCAGCACATCACCAAATTAACATATACAGACACCTAATCATAATTATTCAAAAACATTTACATGTGGAGTTCGCCTGTAAGTAGGTCAGAATGAAAAATTTGAATGAGTGAAGGCAGACTATGGATCCGATATGCCTCGGCAGACTATTCCAGTCGTAGGGCGCTCTAAATTAAATGTCCGTCTACCAATCTCCTTTGTAATATTTGGCACCGTGAACGTGGGGTGTTCAGTGTGCCGCAATCTGTGGCTAGGTCTGTGTGGAATTAGATAGCCTTTAAGGTATTGGGGGAAGTCAAGGTACACACATTTAAAGATGAACTGATACCAATGAAACTGTCTTCTGGCTTTTGGTGATAGTAAGTTCAGGGAGTCATACAATACAAAGTGATGGGTCATAAACGGACATCTTAGAACAAATCTACACAGGTTATTAAATGCTACAGTTAAAGGTTTCAGGTTTGAGTCTGAAGTGTTTTGATAAACAACGTCCGCGTAGTCTAACAGTGGGAATATTAGTGTTTTAACAATTCTCAGCCGCGTTGGTTGAGAGAAACAGTTTACTGATCGATACAATAAACGTAGGCAATTGTTAATCTTTTTTACAACAGAGGTAATGTGGTACCTGTATGAGAGTTGCGAATCAAGCCATAGTCCTAAATATTTAAATTCTTCGACTTGTGCAAGTATTGAACCATCAAGGAATTTAAGAAAAAGAGAAGAGACTTGGGTACGTGATGCTGATCTGGTGGGAAACAACATGCAGTATGATTTTTTTGTATTCAATAGTAGGTGGTTGGTCTGGAACCAGTGTTGCATGGCAACAAAGTTAGACTGTAATGAAGACTGGATCTTAGAAACCGACACATTAGATGTATATATCACGGTGTCATCTGCGTACAAATGAATATTGTAGTCTGAGCAGATTTGTGGAAGCTCATTTATGAATAGGGAAAATAAAAGTGGCCCTAAGGAAGAACCCTGAGGGACACCCTTCTCCATTAATACAAACTGGGACAGAGAGCCATGTAGGGAAACACGTTGACGTCTACCATAGAGATAAGAATTGAACCAGAGAATAGAGTCCTTAGAAAGGCCTATTGCATGTAGTTTGTCAAGAAGCAGGTAATGATTGACCGTATTGAAAGCCTTGGAAAGATCAATAAATATGGCACCCACTGACATGTCTAATGCAGATGATACATCATTGGTAAATTTGATTAGGGCAGTGGTTGTAGAAAAATTTGGTCGGAAGCCAGATTGAAATGGGGACAAAATAGATGAGTCATTAATATATTTGAATAATTGTTTAAATACTAGCTTCTCAAACACCTTTGCTACGCTACTAATGATAGAAATAGGCCTATAATTATTGGGATCCTGGGGATCCCCTCCCTTGTGTATAGGTGTAACTCTAGCTGATTTCCACATTGGAGGAACCACACCAGTGGATAATGATAGGTTAAATAAATCAGCTAAAGGAAATGCAAGTACGTGTGAAGCAACCTTAATGAACCTGACCTCCAGTCCATCCGGATCCATTCCACTGCCAACCTTTAAATCAGTAATTGCCTGCTGGACATCTGTAGGGTATATTGTTGAAAAGTCAAAAGAGCTACCTTGCATTTTACATGAGCTTAGATAGGAGACATTAGAGCATTGGGTGTTGCAAATGTTGGAGAAATGCTGGTTAAATGCATCAGCAATTGCAGTGGGATCACTAATAACACTGCTGTTGAATTTAATTTTTGTAGGCATGCTTTTAGAGGAATTATGAAGTAAGGAGTTAAGATTTTTCCAGAACTTCTTGGGATTGCTAAAGTTACTAGACAGTGCATTTTTATAATAATTAGATTTAGCGTTCCTAGTTTTAGTCGTACAGATATTTCTTAACTTTTTATAGGTATCGAAATCTGCGTTTTTTGACTGTCTATACTTCTGCCAGGCCATATCCCTCTGTTTAAAGGAGTATATTAGGTCAGTGTCAACCCATGGTAAATGATGGCCCTTTACCCTAACTGATATCCAAGGGGCATGTTTATCAATGACTTTAATGACTTCAGTGTAGAAAAAATTCCAGGCATCCTCAATGTACGGTATGAGATGAAGCCTGTCCCAATTAATGACAAGTAAGTCTTGGATGAAGTTGTCTGCGTTAAAGTGTCTACTTTGCCTCACTCTGATGAGCTTGGGTGGCAAGCGAGGTAATTTAATTTTCCACACACAGTAAATCATAGAGTGGTCACTAAAGCAGTCTGATAAAACACCAGCGTCAATGATTCTATTAGAATGAGTGACCAGGATCCAGTCCAGTAAAGACTTAGATCTACGGTCAACCCGTGTAGGTTCAGAAATCAGTTGCGACAGGTTTAAACTTTCAAAATAATGTTGATTATTTAGTGATGAGCAGTCAAGCCAATTAATATTAAAATCACCAAGAATAATCATCTCATTTGAGTTGCATACTGAATTGATAGTATTACCAATACACTGTATTGACTCATCCACCGAGTTTGGAGGTCTATAGATATTCCCTATAATCAGTTGTTTATTAGTGTGAAAAATAACTAACAAAAAGACATTCAAAGTGTACCGGTTTTTCATTTGGGATTACAATATCAGAAAGTAAAGTTGAAGAGACATAGGTAGCAACGCCCCCACCTCGGGAACCTCTGTCAGCTCTGTACAGAACATAACCATCCAGTTTTATTTCCTCATCTGAAATGTCATTGTTCAGCCATGTCTCAGACTGTGATGACACTAGGATTATTATACACAAGCCAGGACCTCAAGAGATCGATCTTATGTGTAAGACTTCTAACATTTAGATGGATTACAAATAGGCCTTTACCCATGTTGACTATTCAGGGATAATTAATAAAGAGTGAACGGCGTTGGTGTACGGATGGGGAGGAAGAGAACACACACACACACACACGCCAACACAAATACCAACATAATAGGCCAGGGCATCAGAAATACAAGAGGCCTTCAGGTGCTGCCAACTATAAACTTATTATGAGGTGAAGTGGCTGAAGCTAACCATTTAAGTCTTACACTTTTATTGTCTTAGTTTCATGTACTATGCTCTCCACAAGCTAGGCGTGGTAATATATCTTACTGGTGCAAAGTTAAAGTAAATGAGCTAGCCCCTGTAGAAAATAGTCAAACAATAGCACAACTTGCTGAAAATATGTTCAAGACATTGTATGTACTGTATGTCAATCCATCCCAGGATTTAGGATAATAAAAAGAGATACTGTTAGAAAAATAGCCACACACACACACAATTAAGTTGGCTGGGTAGACTAAGTGACAGCAACATAGGCCTACTCGGTGGAGATAACAGGGTTTGCTTCTAGAGATAGCTCTATTCACAGATATCTTCCATACCACCAGTTCAGTAGTATCATAGGGTTCAAAACTAAAACGGTGGACAACACAAAGCATAAGACATTCAACCACTGTTATGATTATTGTTTCCACAGTCACATCAACAAGAATTGTGGTGTCAAATAGCAAACAAAAGAGGAAAAGGAAATGTCACGTCGCAAACCACAGCATCGCTGTCAAATCAGTTCAGGTTCGTTGACGCATTATATCAGGTTCAAGTTCGTGCCACAGAAAATCAGGCTATAACTCCAGGAGAGAACTGTCCAACATAAAACACCGCATAATGTCACCTCTGACAAGTTTATGATGCAATAGGTGAAAAAGAAAAAAAATAGAGAAAAAATTGTTTATATCCAATATATCCTACAGAAAAATAGGCTAGGTGGAAAAAAAGTAGCCGCACTACTTCTAAGGAAAAATAGTAATTGAGTTCACTTCAATAAGCTGCGTCCATGTCGCCAGTAGGACCACAGAGTTGTTATCAACACAGTTCAAGGTACCTCATTAGACGAGTCAGTGGACATTCTGGGGTGAGCCTCAGGGCCTCGAATAAAGGCCTCAGCATCCTGTAGATTTTTGAAGTGGACTTTCTTGCCTTCAACAATGATCCTCAGTGTGGCCGGGTAAAGAAGAGAGTAATCCAATGCTTTTTCGCGCAGTTTTTTCTTGATGTCGTCGAATGCTTTCCGTTTCTGAAGAACGCCATGGCTGTAGTCAGGGTAGATGTAGACCTTGGTGTTTTGATAGATGAGCTCAGTTTTCTCTCGAGCGAGCTGCAGGATCAGCTGTTTATCCTGAAGACTGAGAAGTTTTACCATAATCGGACTGGGTGGACTCGGATCCTGGGTGTGGATCACAGGTAAAGTTGGAAAGTTTTCTTTCCCCAGAAGTAGAGGGATAAGGTCTTTTATGAAGCCGTGAATGTTCTGACCCTCTGCCTTTTCCGGAACATGCAGAAAGCGCAAGTTATATGCCCTGCTGCGATTCTCCGCTTCCTCCAGTTTATCGCGCAGGTAATTATTTTCGCTGACTAGTGATTTGACCTGATTTTGCAGCTCAGTCAAGTTATCCTCGTTGCCGCTGACTCTTTGTTCCAGGTGTGATAGGCCTACATGGTCACCAAGAGTAGTCATCGAGCCTTGGATAGTTTGTAGGCTCGTCTGAATATTGTCCATTCTGGTATCGATAAGGGAAAACATTTCCCGTTTCATTTGCTGTAATGCGTCCCAAATTGTTTGATTGGAAATTGACGTGACATCCATGGCGAGGTCAAGCGTGCCCAGTACGCAAAACAAAGCTAGCGTTTCTTTACCTCACGTAAAGTTTCTTTGAGACAACTTAAAGTCCACTTTAAAATTCACTTAAATTGAAAAAGACAGGCTGTAGATTTAACGCATGAGGACTAGGATTGTAACAAGCGGACAGCACCCGACGCGCACATCACTCACGACGCCATCTTGCTTACTAACTCAGGTGAAAATTTGCTCCATGGAATCCAGGGGTGAATAAAATTGCGCGCGTAAGGCAGCATGGGAAAACCCAGGCTAACATTAATGATGGATTTCACTGAACTCCAGGGGATGTTCAGTGACTTGAACATTTTTTTGTATCCATCCCCTCACTTTTTCTTGTCAATAATCTTGTCTTTTTTAAGTTTGTTTGTTTCATAGTGGAATTATAGCCAGGAATACTGATTGACCAGTGACTGGACCTTCCAGACACAGGTGTCTTTATATTACTATACTGTACACATTCACTGCACTCAGGCAATCTCCGTTTCACTTATTGTGAGACTATTAGCACTAATTGGCTGTTGATTTAGGGCAGTTACTTTAAGGGGGGGGGGGGGTGAATATGTATGCAATTGCTTATTTTGAATGATACATTTTTAATTAATTAACATTAGTTTAGGCACTGTATCTAGGCCTACTCTCACACACTTAAAGGAGAATTCCGGTGTGATATTGACCTAAAGTGTATCAAAACATGATACCGAGTGTGAACGTATGTCTCATAGCCCATCTCGGCTTGTCCCCTGCACTCCAAAATCTGGCGCTAGTTAGCCGATGCTACCAACATCTTTTTCAATAGTGGTGCTTCGGCATCGGGCTAGCCATGCAAATAAATCACTGTTTTACACCCATTTACGAGGCTCAATGTATCTCCACACTTCATTGGTAGACTTCCGAGGGCCCTGATAAGTCGAGCAACGAGTAAGAATGAACAGCTATGATAAGGGATCAGATTCCAAAAATAATTCAGTGGAAATACATGGATTCCAGTTGCTGCTACTGGAAGAAACTGGAATCCATGCATTTCCACTGAATTATTTTTGGAATCTGATCCCTTATCATACCTGTTCATTCTTACTCGTTGTTCGACTTATCGTGACTAAATTCAAGATGGCTGCAAACGTTAAACTTCGTGAAGATACTGTCTGTATAAATCGTCTTGTAAGTAAACTACCAGTGCTTTTTCAAAGTTCTCAATGTCTCGTTTTAAATGTCAGGGCCCTAGGAAGTCTACCAATGAAGTGTGGAGATACATTGAGCCTCGTAAATGGGTGTAAAACAGTGATTTATTTGCATGGCTAGCCCGATGCCGAAGCACCACTACTGAAAAAGTTGTTGGTAGCATCGGCTAACTAGCGCCAGATTTTGGAGTGCAGGGGACAAGTCGAGATGGGCTATGAGACATACGTTCACACTCGGTATCATGTTTCAATACACTTTAGGTCAATATCACACCGGAATTCTCCTTTAAGCAGCCTCTCTAATGTGCTCTCTGATTATGTCTCTTAAGCATCAAGGGGACTCCAGCAACACCTTTGAAGAAACCACACTAATTGTGACACTGCAAGATGCCAAGATTGATTTGCTGTGTACAGACTGCGATGATCGGTGTATTTTAGAGAGTCAACATCTCTGTAATTGGCCATTCTTCTTTATTTCCTGATCCTCTACTTTAATGTCTGTCTTGAGTATATCTTAGATAGGAGCTGTCCATCTAAACATCTTAGTGAATATTGTTAATTGATGTATGAACTTTTCTGAATGTGTAATATTTAAAGGTAAAGTCAGCGATTGTACACGATTTTAAGCCCATACAATTTTTTTTTTTCACATTCAGCAATCATCATTGCTATTGAAATTAATGTAAAATTGTTATTGATTCACCTCAATTAAGTTTTGCATTAGTTTCTGTTTATTCATTTCCTTTGTTTCAGATCTAGAGCTCTGGGAATGTAAATCAATTAGGCTTGCGAATAAAGGCAGTGAGTACCTCGGATGGACGGCTGTGGGCCCTGGCTTTAATGACACAGGAGGTATGGCCTCATCATTTGCATCATTATGTTTATTCAGCTGACACTATTATCCAAAGCCACTAACAAAAAAGAACTAATATTTAAAGTAAATTCCGGCCCAAAATGAACCTAGGGGTTAATAATAACACGCAAAGTAAAAAGAAATAGCTATTTCTATACCACTAACAAGGTTCAAAATAGCATCACACTTCCACGGTAGCATAATGAGGGTCCCTACATGAAAACCAAAGCTTTAAGAACTTTGTAAGTGTACAGACAGTTTATTAAAAAGATAGTTTAGAAACAGTACCGTTCACATATACAGGCTGGCGCCGTCTTGGGAAAACAGTCACGTATGAACAATGTATGAACTACATGTACAGATATGTGCAATGTAGTGGCAGTACCATTATAGTAGTAGTAAGAACAATATAGATGCAGTGTATTAACAGAATACAGAAATTACAGAAACTGAATAAATATGGATATTTAGTATGAACCATATAAACAGGTATGTAGGCTATAGCTACAGTATGTGCAGTGTAGTAACAGTACCATTGTAGTGCAGAAACAGTAACATTATAATAGTATTAAGAATAAGTGCAGGATGAAGAGCATTATAATCTAATATTCAATGTTCATTATTGAATGCTTAGCTGGAATGATGCTTTTCCATGTCATCTTATTCTTAAAGCATGCCTACCTGCAGGCATGCTTTTGGGCTATGGGTTTTCTACAGGAAGGACACTGCAAGTATGAACTGCTCACAATGTAGTTTATGGCAATGTGGTTATCACAGAACAAAAACTTATTTTATTCTTGTTCTTTCTATTTTATACACTCTTATATCTTAAACAAATAAATTACTGTATATGAAGAGCCTTTCATTAGGTATCTAGATAGTTAGGCCTATTCAAATACATAATGCCCCACCTTGATTACAACCTTGTTATGGGAGAACATTTTTACATGTTAAATATTTTATTAAAAATGTCTATCGGCCGATAAATCGGTTATCGGTTTTTGAATAACTCAAATATTGAAGTCGGTAGGTTATCAGCTTTCAAAATCCCATATTGGTCAGGCTCTATAGGAGATGGAAACAAATTGACATGCACACATCAAATGCATACACTCACACACACACACACACACACACACACACCCACACACACACATACAAGCATACACAAAAGTTGCAAGAGTAAGGGGGTGGAGTAGAAGATGCAGACAAATTGACAAGCGGGGGAGGATGAAAAGGACTGAGTGGCGGTCAGGTCATATTTTGTACCGCTATGCGGTACATTTAGTTGTTACATTTTTAAAACTCTGCACATGCCTGATATCCACGCACCGCCCAGACCTTTTTGACCCAAATTATTTTATGATATTTTCAGTACACCACAGTGTAATCAAGGCAAACTTAATTTTATTATGCCAAAAAGGGAAATTCAGGTGGTCAAGGTGCAGGGATACTGTAGATGCGGAAGTTTTTTTCTCAAAATTTCACAATATGTTGTTTCTGGCATTGTTATATGTATTTTTTCTTTCAGATAGTTTCTTCATTATTTATCTACACTATGCTTTATAGGGGTTTCCAACCTGCAAGTTGCTCTTTAAAATATCTGTGTGGGGGGGCGAGAGCTGGACGCTCATTGGTGTAGAGAGTATACAGTATGGGAGACCAAACACAGTGCTGTGGGGCCTTGTTTATAGACTTTAGAGAGGAGGTTGTTGAATTAAACACAGCGCTTTAAAGAGGAGGTAGCTGAATTAAATCTGAACTTGTGGGTCAATGTTTACAGACTTTAGAGAGGAGGTAGCTGAAATAAATGAGTGCTGTGGGGCCTTGTTTATAGACTTTAGAGAGGAGGTTGTTGAATTAAACACAGCGCTTTAAAGAGGAGGTAGCTGAATTAAATCTGAACTTGTGGGTCAATGTTTACAGACTTTAGAGAGGAGGTAGCTGAAATAAATCAGTGCTGTGGGACCTTGTTTATAGACTTTAGAGAGGTGGTAGCTGAATTAAATCTGACCTGTTGGCTCCAACTAAGGACAAACTCATTTTTCCATAAAAAAGCCAAGATTCGCCAGTTTGCCCCCCAGCACTTGCGGTTGTATGGTAATCTTCACAAAACTGTAATAAATATGAACCTGTGCACACAATATTATTGGCTACTACACAATGGAACAATGGAAGAACGTGTTCACTCTAAACAATTTATGATATTATTTACAATTTACAGTCTACTCCAGAGGCGTATGATGAAGATAGCAACTCATGAAAGCTAATCATAATGATATGAATGAATTATAAAGAGGGAAGCAAACAGAAACAAACAAACATAAAAATGAGTTTTATATATTGAATTTATTTACATCTTTTTTTCAGAAAAGATCACTATGCTTAAAATGGATAAACATGTTGTCCTGCAATTTCCTGGCTCCTTTAAATTCCTAACCTGTGAGAAGGAAAGGGAAGGGTCCTTCACCTTGAAAGCTGAGGTATTTAATCAGAAGTATTCAAATCTACTTTTCACGTTTGTGTTTCTTTCCACAGATGGGCTCATTATGCATTGTCATGAATAGTAAAATGTGTTATGCCATTATTTGTTTGATTTTGTTTTTTAGAAAAATGACATGCTGAAAGACCTGCTGAGTGACATATTGGTAACTGATTTTCTTCTACCTTCTTTGAGATCTCTAGACTAAAGGGAACGATGATATCTGTTTTTGATTCAGATGATTATTTTATCGGTTTCATTACTAAGAGTGACGAAGTTAGAATTGTTGTGAGAGACAATGATGAAAAACATGATTTAACTCTATTAACATCATCTTTCATCCTTAGATTGAGCTTGTCTTTTGATGCCAAGATTACTGTAGACATGTCCTAATTTTTCTCTTTTTTAATTTCAGGAAAGAAAGGTACCTCATGACAAGAACAATAAGAAGATATTGGAAGACAACAGATCCTTTTTCTTCCACCTTACAATAAATTCTGACAATACATATACATTTGAGTCTGCCCTATACCAAGGTCAGTTCCTTTGCTGTACAAACACACAAAACAAATTAGCAGTCAGAAATGTACCCAGAGGAAGTGAAGTGGACGCTTGCTTCGTAATGAGAATATCGAAAATTTTAAAAGCCTCTACTTAAGGCCTACACACAAATACACTTCACTTACATGTAATATATGAGACCCAGTGTAAGCTATTCACGGGGGCCAGACTGGGGGGAAAGTGGGACTGATTACAATGGCCCTAAGGGGGGGGGGGGGGGGGGGGGAGTGCCCTTGAAAAGTTTGGAATATATTTTATTTTACAGTTTATTTTAATTTCCAAATCAGATGTCAAAATTGAATGACAGACAAAATGTCAAATTAGTGTATATGTGGAATAACTTGAACTTGATTGACTGACTGAATTATGTATACAAAAATTAGTAAAGACTGTCTTGAAGGTCACACTCATCCCTTTCTAAAGCAAAACGGTTTAGTCCTCCTGCACGACAATTCATAAGGTATGGCATTTTGTTTGTTAGTTGAGCATGGCTAGTGGTGGAGCCCCAACTGTTGTGCTGCTGGTTCAATGTCTTTCTCCAAGAAAGCTAAATTGGGTTACCAAGGTTACCAAAAAAGAAATGAAAATCAGGAAGAAGAGAGAACAAAAGAAGGGAAAACAACTTCTTTCCAAAGTCAAAGTCAAAGTCAGCTTTATTGTCAATTTCTTCACATGTTCCAGACATACAAAGAGATCGAAATTACGTTTCTCACTATCCCACGGTGAAGACAAGACATATTTTTCCAATTTAAGTCCACAGACAAACATAACATTCAAGTAAACAAAAAAGTAAGTAAATAAGTAAATAAGAGGGCACATATAATAATGAAAAAATAAGAGCAGCAAAATTTGGTTGAAATTGTGCGTAGACAGTCAATAAAATACTAGTGCAAAGTCAGGCCAATAAAAGGCTTGGGTAGTTCTGTTTGACCTAAGTAATAAAGAAAGTGGCATAGTGGTGCAAGTTATGTAAGAGCAGCAGAAGTGTTGTGTTTTCAGGACAACAACACCAAAGAGAGATGAACTCTGAAAGCTCTGAGCTCTGAGGATAAGAGGCTATTATCAATCGTATGCTTCATGCTTGCACAGGGGTCTGTCCTTGTAGCTAGAAAAGATGTGATGGAGGATAATGGAAGTGATGGTAGTGAAGAGAACAGGGAATAGGAAGGCTGCTCAGCACAGTGAGTAGGATGAAGAAAGGTCAGAAGAGTAAATTGGTTAGGGGGGCAATGCCATATTTTTGCCATATCCTAGCCTGGCCACACCCAGATCCTCATGAATGACTGTCATGTCATAATAAGCTACGGTCATCATGTGCCTCTTGGAGGCACACTTGCCATGAAAGAAAACATTTGAACTAACTAGGGTCTAAACTAGGGACACAAATTCCAATTCATGTAGATCTACAATCATAAATATAATTATCAAAAATAAATCAGACCAAAAAAAAAAACAACTTCCAATGACGCTGCGCTGTAACAGCAGTGGTAATGTCCCTCGACCTGTCTATCCATTCATATGCGTGTTCCTGCACACATACACTGGTCTATTGTACAATACAGTGCAAAGGGTCACCATCTCTTATGTACCTAAATGTATGACTCATTGCTTCTATTTATTCAAAATGTAAAAAATACAGAAACTGTACTCCTGGTTTAAAGGTACTGTAAGCGATTCTAAGCTATTTCTAACCCGTAGCACATTTGTGTTACATTGAGTGGATATCTTCTCACTATTTGCTAGTTGTTTGTTCTGTAAGTACACTTTTAATTTTCAACTTAATAAAACCGTTTAGAAATCATTTGATGATTGGCTGGAACAGTTCATTTAAAGTGTAATTCCGGTGAAAATTGACCCAAGGGTGTTTTTCTGCATTAAAACACATCAAATAAGCCGTGGAGACAGATTTACACTTTAACATAATCACTAAGGGGGGTGACTTTGCTTTCTAGTGTTTAATTTAATGTTTGGTTCAAATACAACAACATGATGTCATACAGAACTCACTGCACCTTTAAAGTTTAAAATTGTGCCAGCCATCTGTGTCAACCTTATTCCATCTCTGACTTTTTAGTCTGCTTTGTAACCAGTTTGCATCTTTTTAAAATTATTATTATTATATATTTTTGAATTATTATTATGTTATATTATACATTGGAATTATTTTTTATCTTATCTTTTATCTTATCTTTTATCTTAAATATATACATATATAGTTTTATATTTTGTATTTTCTATCTACAATTATAAATAAACCCATGTATTTTATTTTCCAGAGTGTTCTGTTGTTATTATGGTTTGGAGAAAGTTATTATAAATAAACCCACGTATTATAAATAAACCCATGTATTCTATTTTCCAGAGTGTTCTGTTGGGGAGAGTTCTAATCCCGTCTGGCAGACCACATAGCACACTTGACACTAGTACAGCATAGTACACTTGCATAGTATAGTGCATAGTACACTGACACTAGTCAACACAAATCCACCAAAAATTATTTTTGAAATAAGAAAAATATACAGAACAAATGTATGGAGCCCCTGAAGTGACATGGAGAAAAAAAGGGGGAAAAAACTAGCTAAGGCCATGTTTAGATGGAAATGATGTGAAGAGAAAACGTAAAGTGGCCTTGCGTTCTAACTTTTTATTCCGCGTTTAGACAAGTGTTTTTTGGGGGGGGGGGGGTCTGCGTGCATACAGTGATGAAAAAGTGTGTAAAATTCGATGTAGTAAAAGCACGCCAGGCGGCTAGGTGGTAGTGCACTGCCACACAAACGTAACGCTTTCTACAGGTTGTGAGCAATGTTCCCTCTAAGCTGTGTGTGCGCATGGCCGCGCAGGCCAGTCGAAGTGGCCGCACAATAGATTTTTCAGACCGCGCACATTTTTCAGGCCAACAATTTTTTTTCAGGGGTTAAAAATCAGAGCATCAAAGGCCACGTAGGCTAGGTAATAACCATTTAAAATACTGTATCCTTTAGGCTACTCTTGGCTAGTCTAGAGGAATACGCCTGGATTCAGTGGAAAATAGGGCGGGGGGAATGTCTCTGATTTCGAACAAAGTTTTTCAATAGCCAATCGCGGAGAGATGGCAGACTTTGTGAGAGTATGCACATGTACTGGGTGTTTCATGAAAATACTGCCGACAGCGAACTAACAACCAAAACGATGGCGTTTAGTTTAGCTTTGTAGCCATTTCTGGTTAGCCTTTGCTTAGGCAAATGAGACATAACTTCTGCAGAGGTTTAAAGCAACTGTTGTTACGAACTTCAGTTTCTTCAAAAAATCGACTCTAAACATGCTTAAATTAAGTTTGTATTGGCAGCTATTTCGCACTGGTTTCAGTACGGACTTTTGCCCATGAACACAACGGAAGTGAGATTAGTGGGCGTCTCTGAAAGTAGCTGTTTTCCAGTTGTGAAGGTTTTGGCACAGAAGTTCGTTCAGCATGATGCAAACTTCTGGGTACTCAGATTAACTCTTGGCGGGCCCTGCTCCAGCAGTTGGAAATCCAGAGTTCTCGCGAGAGCACAATTTAAATTGTCTCTGCGAGACACTCTGCCAATAAGTTTTGATGCACGTTACTTTTACCCCTTACATCGCGAGGAACCAATCATATCGGTGTATCTGATATAGGCGGGCCAGAGGCGAGCTAAACAGATGACGACAACGCTGCAACGAATCAGTGAGTAAACATTGGTCGAAGTGTTATCCAATTGTGTCGAAGTCCGGAATCAGTCAGTAAACATTGGTCGTAGTGTTATCCAATAGTGTGCAGTGAGATTTTCAAATGCATGCTTGGTCCCGCCCCTCGAGTTGAGCCATTTTCATTATTTGTGGCCAGACCCTTAATCTTTCTAGATTAACAGGGTCTGGATTTTCCAGGCTAACTGTAGGCTACCATGGCAAACAGAAAGGCAGAGCAGGTGCCCCAGAAAAAGGTCGGCCTAACGTTTAAACATGAGTGGCTAGATGAAATAGTCCAAACTGACACAAAAGATGGTCCAGAAAGGATAAAACGTTCAGACATATTTACATATGAAGAAAGGAGTGACGTGATCTATGGAGTTACATTTGTTCCACTTTTATGAGCGAGCAGTAGCACAATTTGAGCGCAGAAAAATATTTTGAGCGAGCGAGCAAAATTACATTTTTGAGAAAAAATTAAACTCGAGCACAAAAAAAATTGTAGTTGAGTAAACAGGAATCTATGTTGTGCTCCACAAATGTCTTTGCCTGTTTGCTAATTACAATACAGTATGTATGTGCAACATCAGCCCCCTTTCTTTCAGTTTCATTGTATGTGCTCACATAAACTGTTCCTCCGCTCACTCAGGAGATCTCTGTCGCGCTCGCTCAACTTCATCTGTGTGCTCGCTCAAAACTGTCGACAGTGTTGCGTTTCTTCCACAATTGTCAACCAATCAGAAAATTCAGGGGAGATTAAGTGCTCATTGGCTGCTGAAGTCTACAACGCCTAGCGTCATTTACTAGTGTCAGTGGGAATCAGGAAAAAAGGTATTTATCATATTTATTTATAATATACTCATAATTAGGGCTGTCACTTTACGTTCGAAAATCGCACAATCGATTGGACCAACCAACACAAGTTTCGAAAACTAAAATAGGGAATCGATTTTAACCAAATATGTACACTATTCATTTTAAACGAATTAAACAAATGAAAAAGGTAGATGTAACAAAACTCACAAACAAGCAGAAAAATAACAAAGAATTCCGAAGTGCAGTAATCATCATCAAAAATAAAATTCCCACCAATTTCACGCACCGGAAACAGCTGTTTCAATCGGCTGCTGTGCTGCTGGTGTTTTGCCAAAATATTGAGGAAAACGCGATCAACCTGTGCGACATGAGAGATACGAGTGATAGCAAAGTCCTTTTAGGCAAGCCCCTCCACTCGGCAGCCGTATACCAACGTTTTATGGGCACTCATCGGGCACAGTCTTTGAGTCGAACTGCGCGTGCGCAAGGCTTCACGACACCAATCTTGCTCCAGCAGCGAGATCACAACACATGATTGGCACGATGTCTTCACAACACACCACATGATTGGCTCAATGTATTCACATGTAGACGTTTTGCAGAGGAAGGGGTGGGATATGTGTAGACAACGGCCATATTGGCGTGACAAACTAGCCCCATGCATTTCTATGGAGTATTTTTTGAGTGCTGTGTCTCCACATTAGAAAGTCTCTGGTGATAGGCCCTAATAACTTGAGGAGTTCGAGATGGAAGCACTTCGGGGTTTAGAGAACAAAGCGGTATGCAAACTGTGCAGTCGTGAGTTCTACATAGGCAACATTTGTTTGACATTTCTAATTGTAAACGCAGCCACGTTAAAGCCTGCAGTAATGTTTTTCACCGATGTTATGGCAGTCCACTCTGCTTATTGTTTTTCGAGAATGTTGCACTCCTGTTTGTCATTGTGCACGAAACTTCACGCCATTGTGCGTCTTCAAGCGCCCCCTTTACGTTTATCCTAATGCCTGTTAGTTGTTCGTGGATTGGCCTATATTTGGCGTTGAAAATTGAAACGTCTTTAGACATGAAAAATCGATTTTACAATCGATTCAATGAAAAATGATGTCTCAAGAATCGAACAGGATTTTTTCACAAAAGTGACAGCCCTACTCATAATAGGCATAAGTATTTATCATAAATATGGGTATTGTTGGATTTACAACACAGTTACAACGTCTACTTAACTTTATGTGTTGAGAGACCAGCATGATTAACCTTAGCCTAACGTTAACATGGTAACCGTGTTGTAAATCCAACAATGCCCATATTTAATGTAAATGACTCTGTAATCTCTGACCCCTACTGATACCAGACAAGTTTAACTCATCCATTGTCAATGTAAAGCAATATTTCACAAAACTCAAAATTTGTAAATGGGAGAATAGCAACAATAGCAAAATAAAAAAAATGTATATGGAAAAAGAATGTAGACTATCTCAAATTGTCAAATAGGCTACTCACTTAAGTTACTTCAAAAGTGGAAAACACAAAAACTTCAGGTTACGACCGTAACCCCGGTTCTCTGAAATGGTGCATTCATGGCACTTCGGAATGACAAGGACCGCCCCCGTGGCTACTTTGTTTTTCCCACAGCAAGTGTTCATGTGCTTTGCCGTCGTAATGTGTGACAAACACGGATGCCACAACAAAGGTTAAAACATACACTCACTAATCCTAAATAAACAACTGTATTTGCTTAAAATATAGTGTAAGACACTTGTGAAAGAAAGATGCAGCTTTCAAGTGACAACAACGGCAAATTCCCAAGTTCACATTAAAACTGTTGGACATGAAAGGCCACATGGACTACAAACGAACTACATTGTGACGACAAAAGTGATGACGAGCCCCTAACTGGGCCACTCTGTTAGCAAAATCTAGCCCCAGTTTCCGACCTCTGACTCACAATTACGTGACGTGAATGATGCGGAATGATGATGTTTTCACTGGGGAAAAGGGTTTTACGAAGCCCATGAACGCTAGGATAGCATGAGTGAGATATCTCACATATGGGGTATGCCTCCCCGCGTATCCCTCAGAAGCACTTTCTCACTACGCCAGCCATGATTGGCTGGCCACGTCTGATGCAAGGCGCACAAAGGGCAGTCCCTTATATACTGTAATAGCTAACGTTGGAGAAGACGGACGCAAAGACCTCCCCGATGCGAAAAGAGTTAAGAGTTAAGAGTTCTCTACCAAGTTAATTAATTCTGTATATCGGGACCCCTTACAGCATGTTATTCTGTTTGTCCCCCATGTTGTCAGTCATTTAAGTAGGCAATAGGCATGCATTTATAGCACAAAAAGGGAAATGCAGTTCAGTTTAAAAAGAGGCCGACCTGTTAAATTTGTCGTACTACATTCATGGGTTTTGGAAATGATGGTGGGTAGTTTGCTATGTTACAGTTGATTCCATTGTTGCGAGGTCTGCTTCATGTCAGTTCAATCATCGTTTACGTTGATATGGGACGCTGGTTACATTTATTTTCAGATCTACAGGAGCCACAATGTACAGAATTAATAGCCCTCTGCCAGTCAATCAGAAAATAGTATTTCTTGTCTCTTGGGGATACATTTTCAATATGCCTTGTAGTTTCTTTTAAAAGTTGGTATACCATGATTATTGTGTGGGTATTTATGATTTTCAAATTACTAATTACCTGTATTTTAATTATATACTTTTTTCACATCAGTATTTTGTATTTTATTTTGTTACATTTTATGAGCCAGTGTTGTAGTTTGTAACAGAATAGTTTGTGCTGCATTTGTGCCCACCTTTCCATTCACACATGCTATATATTGTTTTTTTTTAGCAGAGTCTAGGCTACCCAGATCCACCACCATTTCATGTATTAATACTTCCATTGTTTGATTTTGACAAAAAGTGAATTATAAAATTCTTATATTTTGACATGCATCTCACCACAGCAAGCTGACAGCTCATACATACCTTTCATGTGTGTGTAGGCAGATTGTCCTGAATCTGCCAATATAATTACCATGGTGGAGGGATAGGATACTCTCTGAGCAAATGTGAACAATATCTGGTGTGTGCTTTATGGAAATAAATGTCATTTTTTATTTAGTGATGAAAAAGTGTGATTTATTTCAAACAAACATGCAATATTTACATAAGTCAAGTACAATGTAAGAGGGGACAAAAAGAAGGAGCTACATACAACAATTACACCATGGACAGCTGATGATATAGAAGGCTGTTAATTACCATGCTGGCTGATGTGTATGCCGTGTTGGAGCTGACATTACAGAAAAGAGAAATAAACAATAAATGGTTTTAAATAACTTACACAACTTTTCACATACACTACACATACACACACACACACACCTATACCATCCCCCACAAAGTCACAGGTTTGGTGCACATAAATGTTATACTGTACTGTTAAACTATATTATATATTATATAGCCTTTTTTTGACTTTGTTTGGTTGCACTTTGGTCAACTGGTGTTGTGTATGAAAGTGTTATGAATGAATTGAGAATAATATTGACATTGAAAAGACGCTTGATTTCTGCAAACGAGTAGTGACTCGACATCTATGTTAGTGGTTCTACGTCCGTTTTTTAATCAAAGCTTTTGTGTATGGCTTCATTCAGTCTTCATTCAGCAGTTTGTTACAAACAATATATTATTGTCTGCCCTACAAATGTAGGTTTATAGCCATTTCCCCTATTCGCCTAGAAGGTTCTGCTTTCGTGAGTCCAACTTCCTCCTGCAAGTCTCCACCCCTACACTATGCAAATGAACCCAGTTGAGTATAACATCTGTGGTCCTTGTGGCAGCACAACCACTTTCCATCCCACTGCACTCAAGGCAACATGGAGGTGAAGGTGAGCATTCTACTGCCCCTCTGCATTCTATTACACTACCTGCATTCTATTACACTACCAAGTTGCTGAAATCTGCAAACTGTCCTGGCATGAGTGGTCTTCTGACTTTCTTTTCTCTGTGAAGGATACGCCTGTCAATGGTGGTGTCTCCATCCTTCATACAGTGAGGGATGGGAAGCATTACTATGAAGTCGAGACTGTTCTTAAGGATAAGAAAGCCAAGAAAGGATTTTTTATGAGGTAAGTGAACCGAGGTCTCTCTGACGGCTAGACTACCCATACATGTGTCTCCACATCTGGTCATGTCACACATAATCATAAGAAAAAGCTGACCTGGGAAAAAATCATATGTCACATTTGACAAGAAAGCAGACCATTGTCGCAAACCGTTGCCACGTTTATGGTTTTAGCAGTAATTGTGATATGTGTTTGTGCACACCCAGGAGAGGAGATAAACTTCTGAAGATTAATGGCTTAGACTTGCAAGATTTATCTCCAGAGATGTTTGCGGAAAAGTTGTCTGAAGGCAGTCCCATGCTGGTATGTTTTCACACCTTCAATGTGTCTTCAGCTTTCAAATCACTTTGTTTCGGAACATGTTTGTTTTGTTCTGGAAGTGAAACCACAGTGTTGCAAGTACTGACATCAAAACTTACAATGGTTCATATGCTTTGGTGCTCTGAAGCTCATTTCGGGTGTTAACTACTGTACTTGGGTGTTAATTACTCTATCGGGATAATTGGGCTCTATCGATCAGGCATTTTGGTCCTAATGGGAAACAAAGGTGTGCGAACATAAGAGTGCTTCTGTTCCCTGGGTGCTTGACTAAGATCATTATCACTGAGTTATAATTTTTTAATCAGGAAAAGTCTTACAGCTAAAAGTAAATTGATTCTGACCCATGGATTATGTGTATGTGTGTCATGTCATCCTGTGTCTGATCATGTGGTGCTTTGTGATTGTCTACATCTCCGATCAGCTACATCTCCGATTTGCCTCCCACCTCGTGTAATGTAATGTAGAGAACAAAACATATTCAATGAAATCTGTAGAATTTTAAGTTTTGAATAATGTCCATGGCCCCCCTCCTGGAACCTCATGCCACCCCAGGAAAAAATCTCTAGATCCGCCCCTGGATGGTGATTAACAAAATGTAAAACTCATGAGGATTAACTGAGTTAATATTTTTGTAAATATGTTATTATATCTTTCCATGGGACAACACTGAAATAACACTTTGCTACAATGTAAAGTAGTGAGTGTACAGCTTATATAACAGTGTTCATGTGCTGTCTCCTCAAAATAACTCACACAGCCATTAATGTCTAAACCGCTGGCACCAAAAGTGAGTACACCCCTAAGTGAAAATGTCCAAATTGTGCCTAAAGTGTTAATATTTTATGTGGTCACCATTATTTTCCAGCAGTGCCTTAACCCTCTTGGCCATGGAATTCACCAGAGCTTCGCAGGTTGCCACTGGAATCCTCTTCCACTCCATGGCGACATCATGGAGCAGGTGGATGTTAGAGACCTTGCACTCCTCACCTTCCATTTGAGGATGCCCCACAGATGCTCAATAGGGTTTAGGTCTGGAATAATGCTTGGCCAGTCCATCACCTTTACCCTCAGCTTCTTTAGCGAGGCAGTGGTCATCTTGGAGGTGTGTTTGGGGTCGTTATCATTCTGGAATACTGCCCTACGGCCCAGTTTCCGAGGGAGGGGATCATGTTCTGCTTCAGTATGTCACAGTACATGTTGGCATTCATGGTTCCCTCAATGAACTGTAGCTCCCCAGTGCAGCACTAATGCAGCCCCAGACCACGACACTCCCACCACCATTCTTGACTGTCGGCAAGACACGTCATGTCTTGCAAGACACTCATCTTTAGAAGAGGCTTCCTTCTGGGACGACAGCCATGCAGACCAATTTGATGCAGTGTGCGGTGTATGATCTGAGCTTGTCAGGGCCGGTGAGGCCAGGCGAGTTACTGTGGAACCAAAAGTAGACTCAGGAAGCAGAGAGTATAATTAGTGGGTTTTAATGTCAGAACACAGGAATCGGCAGCCAGGCAGAGTGACTTGACAAAACAGTGTAAACTCAAAAAAATCCAAAAACGGCAGAGGTACAGGCAGGTTTCAGTCAAAATCCAAAGTGGCAAGACAGGCAGAGTTCGGTACACAAAAATAAATCACGCTGAAAGGCCTATATGATTCTAACTGTCTCACTAAATTGCATTATCCACACTCAATTCTCACTGGTATCTGCTAGACAACAAGTACCAAAACATGATTAGTTCATAGATTTCACATGTAAAATTCATTTTATACAACCCCACCCCCATCTTGCCTGTTCATAATTCTGAGAAATTCTTGAATTGTGTGCATGTGTGCGTGTACAAGTTTATGTTTATGGGTGTGTGTGTGTGTGTATGTGCGTGCTTGTGTGTTTGCCTGCGTATGTGTGTTTGTGCATGTGCATGCATGCGTACATATGTCTACTGTGTGAGTATGTGTCATACATATGATTACTGTAAATGTATGTGTGTGCGTGTGTATCTGTTTATGCACATGTGTGCACATGAAATGGGTTAACATGACCCCTGGAGGCAAACATACGGAAAAAATTGGTCATCCTAGGCCCTACGGTTCTCAAGATATTCAAAGAAAACTGTGTCTGCCCTACCCTCCTTTCGGGGGGTCCAGTACAGCGGGGGGGCTACAGATCAAAACGAAAAACAATGGTTCCATGCTATCCATGTGGGGTTACATGCCCACCAAGTTCCGTGTACCCCGGTCTTTCAGTGTCCCGGGAATCCTTGTTGGTGTACGGTCACTAAATGTACACATAAATGATTTTATTGTAAGGCCCCCCATGAACGAAAGTTCACAAAACTTGGCATGCATTCGGAGGGTGTCATAATGATCCTACACTTTCAATTTCGTGCAGTTTTGACCATGTCAGCCAGAGATATTGTGATGAAAACACCTAATTTTTTGCTTTTTAATTTTTAACTTGGTGGCGCTATACATGAAATAAGTGGTAATGGGATGAGTTGACATGCCCCCTTAAGACCAACATACAAAAAAAAGGTGGACCTCCTAGGCCCTACGGTTCTCGAGATATTCACAGAAAACTGTCTCCGGCCACCTACAGGCCAGTTGGTGTATAGTAACATAAATTAATTTATTGTGTGGCCCCCCATGAACGGAATTCGACGAAACTTGGTGTGCATTCAGAGGGTGTCATAATGATCCTACACTTCCAATTTCGTACAGTTTTGACTATGTTAGGTCACAGATACCTGCGATTACAACACCTCATTTTTACTTTTTTGTGTTTAACTAGGTGGCGCTATACATGAAATGAGTGGTTATGGAATGGGTTGACATGGCCCCTTGAGATCAACATACAATAAAAAATGGTCCTCCTAAACCTTACGGTTCTCGAGATATTCACAGAAAACTGTGTCTGCCCTACCCTCCTTTCGGGGGGTGCAGTCCAGCGAGGGGGCTACAGATCAAAACGAAAAACGATGGTTCCATGCTATCCATATTGGGTTACATGCCCACCAAGTTTCTACCCCGGTCTTTCAGTGTCCCGGGAATCCTTGACGGAAATTTGGACATGCGAAAAAGGAAAAAAAAAAAAAAAAAAAATCTGACTAAACCTATATGACCGCCGCTTCGCTGCGTGGCGGTCATAATAAGTCCCAACAGGGAGAACAGAACAGGTTTTGCTTCGACCTGAAGGGACTTATTTTCTGATAATTACCCGCGGACAATACTTTATCCCGCTTATTACACGGCTACTTGCCAAAACAAGAAAAGAAACCTAACACAATGAAAATCAATGAAAAATATTAACTCAGTTTATCCTCATGAGTTTTACCTTTTGTTGATCACCGTCCACTCTCCGCATTGGACTCTCTATCTCTCTCTCACACACACACACACTCACACACACACACTTTGCGTGTAACACACTGGTACCAGAGAATGTCTAATAAGAAGAGAACCGCCACTCTCGGAAAACTTCCGGTTTCTGAACTGGTTGCAGTTCCTTTTCTGGTTCCACATGAGGGCGCTCACGAATAAGTGCAGAATGCATGGAGGTCTATGGAGCTGTACCCCTCAAATAATATATAATTTTTTGCCCAGAAATTTGAATGTTGCATGCGAAAGAGGGGGCAGAGAAAATACAGACCGCTGAATATTATATTTTTTGAGTCACTTATTTGATCTAAAAAGCCTTTCAAATGCGTCAATGATGTCATTCATTAGCAGAAAGTTAGTGTGTTGTGGGCAACAATGACCCAACCTGTAAGAAATCGAAAGGACGTAAGTGCTCTTTCATTCAACTTTTGACCTATAATCCATATTGAGCTTGCAGAAACCAGAACTCAAATCTTCGATTTTTCAACGCCAACCAGGTGAAAGAGACACATTTAGCCGTCTAGCTCAATAGACCCCCATTGTGTTTGCACTTATTCGTGATCACCCCTAGCGGAAGTACAACAGATTGCAGGTACAATGGAGTTAATAGGGAGTGATCCGGCTCTCCGTAAACGGGCTCTGCTGGTACTCAGATAGTTTTGTCTCAACATGGTGTGTGTGAGAAAGGACATTTTGCATGTGTGTGTATTGTGCGTGTGTGTGTGAGACAGAGACAGAGAGAGACAATATCAGTGAAGGTGTGAACTTTATTTGTAAGTGTGTGCATATGTGTTTGTGTGGGTGTGGGTGTGGGTGGTTGTGAATGTGTTTGTGAGAGTCAATGTGCATACAGTAGATGTGTGTGTGTGTTGTTGTGAATGTGTTTGTGAGAGAGTCAATGTGCATAAATGTGTGTGTGTGTGTGAGAGAGATAGATAGAGAGAGAAAAGAGTGTCCAATGTTGAAGGTGGACAGTGAGCAACATGTAAAACTCATGAGGACAACATAACTAGTGTCAAGCCTAGAAACTACCTCCAACTACAGGAGGTGCAGCATAGCACTCTCTGCGGGCATATCTCCAGACCAGAGATTGGCTTCTGCTACAAAATCCATCACTATGTCCTTGAGTGTGGATAGAAACAAGGAGAACATGATTATGCACCAGTCACACCAGATCCCATTGCACCAGACTACCTTCTGAAGTTTGTCAGCTGCAACTGTGCAGGTGTCTGTGACACTCTCAGGTGCTGCTGTAAAAAGCAAGGAGTCAAGTGTATTTCAGCTTGTTGGAACTGTCATGGTAACTCTTGCCAGAACATCAACCAGCCAGAAGATAGCAGGAGTGAGGGAGTGCAGGGGAGTTGAGGGATGAGGTTTGTTAAATTTTAAACTGATTAAGGAAGTTTTGTTTTGTAATTGTTCAATAAAACCACTTGTTATGGATTTTGTTATGGACTTGGAGTCATGTTTACTCAAAACTAATGGCTGGGATAGATTCAGCTCCCCTAAAAACCCCTAGTTAGACATCTCAAAAGCTAATATTGGTCAACAAAATGTTTTCATTATTTTTCGCCCAGTCCCTCTGGGCACCCCAAACTTGATGGGCTCTCCAGGTGTTTCCCCGAGGATTTGGCCGTGGATAAATTGGGAGGTGTTACTAGACACCTATAGGAACACATAGTAAAAAAAGCTTTTTATTTTGCAGATTGGCGAAAAAAAAGCCTAACTTTCCCTAACTACCACTTAATTACCATTTTATTCCTCTTCTCCTGTTCAGTGAGACTCCTGCAGAAATCCTGCAGGTCAGTGTCTTGAGCAGGACAACAGCAACAGAGCATCCTCTGGAGCAGTGAGAGGTGACTGGAAGCTTCTCAAGAGCGTGAAAAGCTCATTCATCTTCTCCTCCAAAGTGTCCATCCGCTGCTATATGCGGTTAATAGATGCTAACATGGCTATGGAGGCGTTTTTGATGGTGTTAGCTGATATATGCGGCTAATAGATGCTAACATGGCTATGGAGGCGGTTTTGATGGTGTTAGCTGATATATGCGCCTAATAGATGTTTTCAAAACTATGTAGGTATTTTTGATGGTGTTAGCTGATATATGCGGCTAATAGATGCTAACATGGTTATGGAGGTGTTTTTGATGGTGTTAGCTGCTATATGCGGCTAATAGATGCTAACATGGCTATGGAGGCGTTTTTGATGGTGTTTTTGTTGTTGTACATTAATGCCGTCTACAAATGTAAGTTCGGGAGAAGCGGTGTATGACGGGATCCTGCACAGTTGACTCTTGCACAATCCCACGAAACACTTCAGGACCCTGGTCAGAGACCTCGCCAAACACGTTTTTCTATCGCATGTCTTTATGCAAATCTCGGATCCTGAACTAGTGAATGGAGGTTACAGTGCAACCAGAGGGGAACATTTCAGTTGGTTGGGTCTTTTAACATTTAGGGGACGTTAAGCTTCTGCATAATCCAGAGGGAACATTCCCTAAACATTAGGTTTTGGTTTGGTTCAAACTAACCTTTAGAGAACCATAGGCTAATGTTCCCTAAACGTTCTGTGTTAGTAGGGTTAAGTCACTTTTTGTGGGTTGTGTATGTATTGATTATGGTGTTTGTACTGTCCTGCTAGACATTGCACCAGCCCAGCCCTGACCACTCTGAGAAGCCACATCAGACACCAGGTGCCCTCTGTCCAGTCAAGAAGGAAGACTATGTCCTGGACTTCTGTCTGAACACATCCAGAGACCCAGACGTTTGTAGTAGTGATGAAAATCTCCAGGTGGAAGATGATTGTGACCAGGAGGACGACATCCTGCTGCTGGTGGAGATGGTGGACACCAACATGTCTGTAGTGAGAGGAAGGGGCTGTGCCCATGGGGAGACCTGCGAGGACTGTGGTGGCACCGACTGCAACCTAGATGAAGTGGTTATGACGTCCAGAAGGGTCTCCTTAGGTTAGAATTATGCCTTTTCCCTGACTTTTCACAAGTTGCCTAAATAACACAGTATTCTACATTCTTCCAGCAACATATTCTTTTTGTAAGTGCTCCATGTAGCAGATTTATTTTTGCCTGCCTAAAGCAATTGACATGTCAGTGAGACAAGGAGGTAGAATTAAAGATAGATCATTTCAAGGTCCTTCCTCAGCTTTAATTATGTAGTCTCAAAAATACATTTGTACAGTTGAAGGACTTGGGGCAGTGTACAACACCTTGGTACAGTTGGTGGACTTGTGTCTGAATTGTTCAGGGGCCGGTTTCTTACGAAAAGCTCCTTACGTCCAACTTACAAGGCACTGTCCATCCTGAAGATGCTGAATTGGTTGACATTGATTGCTCAGAAATAGATTTTTCACTTTACGCGGCGGTGCATGGCAGCATTATGAAAGACAGTGCGTTCTTTCCACATACACAAAACATTGTTTAAATATTGCCTCCAGTAACATTAATTTTATCATGGATAAAGAAGAAATGAAATGATGTACCCATTAATTAACAGTTTTCATGAAGTCTGGAGGTGGAAGCGATCAGCAATCTGCTGGTATAACCAGCTATACCACCCTTACAAATTTACTCGTTAGGCAATCCTTCATCACTCCATATCAAGAACATATTTGAATAATTTTAATATAATTTCATATTAGTATTGTTTTAAAATCACAGCTGTTTGACCAGCAGCCTCTTTTAATTACTGCTGTAAATAAGTATTTTGTGTCACTGGTTAACGTTATCAATAAAAGCAACCCCCCACATAAAACATTGTAGAAGATGGAAGAGAAAAATATAAGAAAGAAGAGAATAAAGCTTTTTATGTTCAAATGCATGCGCATCTTATTATTTGAGAAACTATTTTCTTAATTAGCCTACTGTACTTACATAAAATCCTTTTTATCTATTTTTGAGTTGCATGCACAACGGAGATTTCTAAAGATTGTATAGGCTACAGTGGTGGTGACTAGCGCCGCAAGCCGAAACATTACTACCAACGAACAACATACAAAAAAGACATTCATAGCAAAGTACCTTTTGGGAAATAAGTGAAAATGTTAAGGTAGAGGTTACGAACTACGTAGCGTTAAGAAGGCTTCGGGAAACCAGCCCCTGATCTTTGAAGAAATATGCCTGGATGATATCGGGGTCAGTTTGGGACAACTTATGCATGGCTATGCAAATGCATGGAGAGCTTAAAGTTACCCATGGGTCATAGTTTGTAGGGGCACTCATTCAATCCAGCTGCTGTCATCAACTTCAGAATGGTATGACATCTTTAATGAACAAATACAGCCACATGGTTTTGTTTTCACTGAGTGCAGCCCATAGACCACGCTTTATGACAAAAGGAAATGTCGAGACACTTTCAAGAACACAGCACTGAGATTAGTCCTATCTTCTCTTCAGCTAATTGTCATTAAAACAGAATGGAGACCCATTCAGCAGCAGAGGTTGTTTGGAATGTAAGGAAACTTAAGCTTCATTCTGTGTTTTTCAGTGGCGAGGGGCATTTCTGATTTTCTACATGATAAAATACAAGAGAACATTGCCTTGGAGGGTCTTCTGAGTCGTTTGTATGTCAACCCTGTTGGCGATCAGACGCGACTGAAAACAAATCCAGGTAAGAAGTAACACTACTGAGAGGTCTCATCAGCCTTTCACCTTTAACAGTAATACATATATACAGAGCCCACTGTCACAGAATCTGATAATTTTTTAACAGAGATGGTATGTAGAAAAGCTAACACGTGAAGCCAATTAAAATATGGGCTTTTTTGCTTTTTGTTGGTAAGCAAAAATTACGATCTACTACTACCAGTCCGACCATGTGGACGGCTCCTCTAAAGGAGTACCTGTTGTCTTGAACTTCTCGGGGACTGACAAGTTCATCCGATGCTCCAGACATCCAGACAGCCTTGAGGCGATAATAAATGTAACGGTAGGTACCATAATCATGTGTCAAATGGTTGCTTGGACAGCTGTGTGTAGTAGGCACTGAGCTCTGTCACTGTCACAATGCATTCATGAGACTAATGGCCATCAGTATCTAGAGTCTTACTGCTTGTGAAATCATACATGTTCAGACCGGCTCAGTCCCTGCCTCAGTCATTGCAAGCGCCTCTGATTGATTAATCACCACTATGTGGATACTGTTTTTAGAATTGATTTAGATTAAGTGTTAGTTACTATAATTTGTATTTTTGTATATTTAGTATATTCCTTATCTTCTACTGTCTTTATTTCTTAGTTGCGTTTTTATATTATATACTTTAATTACTTTTTCTGCTGTTAAAGAATGTGTATGTGTTGTCTGTATGCTGCTGAGACCTTGAATTTCCCCTGGGGATCAATAAAGTATCTATCTATCTATCTATCTATGTGTATTTTATCATAGCCATACGAAAAGAGCAAACTGAAATGCATCTCCAAGGAGGACCACGAAAGCTTGGCCTTTGTCTTCTACATGAAAGGGGGGCGGGCCAGAGAGCGCATCTTCGAGTCTGCACACTGTGAGGGGTTTTTCATTCATTCCAACAACAGGGCGATAACAGCAACAAGACAAAATATGGATGATACCTTCTACTTTATCATCCATGGTAAGTCATGCTGATTTGAGATCTGTTGTTTAACAGGTGACATTCACACAGAACACATATTGTTCTGTCACAATTAATATGACTGTTATCATTGCAGTAGTGAGTAGATATGGACATTATCCTGTGCTTTGATTTGCAATATAGATATAATATGCCTAGTTTACCTATAGATACAGTACATATGATCTAAATTTCATCTACATGTTGTTTTATGGGAAGTCAGCAGGAACCCTACATACCTATTGTTAATTGTACAAGCTTTTACTGTACACTATTATGTATGACTTATTATGATGTTAGGACTTTCTGAGATGCCCCAAATAAATGCATGTGTTTAAATATTATCCTTCCTAATGTTTGACGTATGTATGTACAGTGTCTTGCAAAAGTACTCAATACATTTGAAAGCTATCACAATTTTCTGGATAATTCAACATAATTGCATATATTTAGGTGGTATCAGTAGGCTACTACTTCGTCTGTAATGCTTTAACAATGTAAAGTTAAAATACTTCCTCCTATACCTACTCCAGTGTTTCCCAAGCTGTGTGTTGGCCCACTGGTATTTTTTGCTTTGCACTAAATAATCATTGACAATTTATTCAAAATTATTATAAGCAATTGAAATTTCACGAAATTGCATCTAAATCCACATAATATTTAACACATTCATCCATCTTTCTTGATACCATTAGTGATCAAGGATTGTTACACTCTCGTGTAACCAATAGCCAATCAAACCTCAAACATGGCATGACGACATAACCAACAGCCAATCACACCTCAAACACGACATGACAACACAACCAACAGCCAATCACACCTCAAACATGGCACGACAACACAGCAACAGAAACAGGCAGATAATAGGCTACAATAATGCTATAGGTTCACAGTTTCCTGACATCCTACGCCAAAATATCTGACTTCTTTGGCAGCAGGGGGCAGTAAAAGCAGCAAGTAAAAGCGTTATGGCTTTTGTACGCTTAATACCATGGTGGTGTTCTGTGAGATTTTCTCATAGGCAATAGTGTGTTGCAAGAGAAAAAAGTTTGGGAAACACCGTGTTACCTAACAAATTAACATTGTGAAACACTGCTGTACCTAACACACTAACATTGGGCAGAAACACTGCTGTACCTAACACACTAACATTGGACAGAAACACTGCTGTACCTAACACATTAACATTGGGAAACACTGCGCTACCTAACACATTAAAGGAGAATTATGCAGTTTTTTTTTAGCTTAATTTACCTTAACTTAACAGCTTCGGAGTCATTGGAAATGTTATATGACTTTTTTCTGGGGTGAATGGTGGCCGTCTCGCTTCCCTCTAGCGCCTGTGAGCGGATAAACCAGCCTTGCAACTTTCTCAGGGGCCGTTTATACGAGAACGATTGCGAAGGAAGACGACAAAATATTTTATCATAAGTGCCTTTCGTTTACACGGCGACCCCGCCATCGGGGCTTGAAGACGCAAAAATCTGAAGACTCCTTCCAGAGTGTTTTGAAGACGACCCGGGTTGCGACTCCGTCTAAACGGCTAAACCAAAGATCCTTGATTACCTCTCTGACTAAACTGTCAAATTAGAATGTCTGCGCGTTACGTACCGGGGTTGTATCACACCATCACCCAGCGGTCTAGAATGCATATCCAATCGAATATCACATACTATTGCGTCTTCATATAAACAAAGATTTCCCCCTGAGAATGCTCGTCTAAACGCAAATAAAAAAATGAAGACGAGACGCCACTTCTGCGTCTTCTCTTTTCATCGTCACCGTATAAACGTAGCCTCAGACACAGAAAGTCTCGAGGTCTTGCGATGTAACAAATTGTTTTACTTCACTACACACATACACACCAGGCACCAGCTAGAACAAGGTAGTGATGGAGTTTCTCAGTCATTCGTCATGGCAGAGCCAGGGAAAATAAGCAGAAAGTGAGTAAACCGTTGTCGGAGGAACAGGGAAAGCGGAATTAACACATTAACACATCCCATTAACATTGGGAATATTCCCTCAGCCCTCAGGGTCTCAGTGATGGCTAGGGTCTTTGTGGCCTCTCTAAGGGCCCGTCCCAATACCTTCCCTTCCCCTAGATTTTTGCCCTAACCCTCGTTTTTGCGTGTGAACGTGTAGGGGTAGGGTGTCCCATTAGTTTAGAGAGTAAGGGGTAGTGCTATTTCCCCCTTAAAATCAACCCTCAAAATATAGCTAGGACCGATGCAGGCTTAAAACAAAGTGGGAGATGAAATAACCCAGGATACATTGCGAGCCGGCTAAATTTTTCAAGCAAGATGGCTGACACCGCTGGAAAGGAACAATTGCATTGCTCATATATTTTTGCAAATAAGCATATTAAAATTTCGAAATATGTTGGAATATGTTAGTTTGATGCACATCCAAAGGACTGTCGAGTTTTGAACACTAATGTTAGAAAATATCTCACAAAGCTATCTGACGATGTTCATGATATCTGCCAAGTGCTTTGAGAGAGTCTGCCCATCAAATAACGTTATATATCTGATCTGGGTAGTTTCATCAATATTTAGGATGTGTGTTCCGGCGTTCACATGAACACAAATATCTCTGTTGATTAACCAGACATAGATAAACCAACACAGCCCACACAACAGTCAACACGACCACTGGAACCTGGATTTTCCTGGATTCACCTGGATTTTAGTAGTAGGCTACTACCGGTAGAGACGTTGACGAGGAGAGCACGTTCACTATGCTAATTTGTATATAGTGGTGTCCCATTTCATAGGGAAAGATCTTCACCCCCACTTGCCTCGTCGAGGGGACTTTACTGTCCAAGTGGAAGTTTTAAGAGGGGAGAAATGACTACATGATCAGTTTTTGGTAGTTCTTCATTATGTCATCTTATGGTCGAACTGGCACCTCTGTAACATTTTGTGTAAAATTGGAACACAGACATCCCTACTGTAGAGTGACCAGACATCCCCACTCATCCCTACTGTAGAGTGACCAGACATCCCCACTCATCGCTATAGTGACCAGACATCCCCACTCATCCCTACTGTAGAGTGACCAGACATCCCCACTCATCGCTATAGTGTCCAGACATCCCCACTGTAGAATGACCAGACATCCCCACTCATCGCCACTGTAGAGTGACCAGACATCCCCATTTTCCAAGAACAGTCCCCGGTCAAAATACATAAAAAAAAAACAGTTCTGTCCCCCATTTTGTAGATAAAAACATTAGACATTTGAATGATATTGACAGTTGAACTGGACATTCCATGGTTTTTCATCTCAGAAATTTGGTCACTTTACCCTACTGCCATATTTCACAGTATGGGCTTTTTGGAGGCATGACCAGTGCTAGATCACAAAGCACTTTGAGGGTTGGCCAAAATGTTTTATTTTGGTCTCATCTGACCAAAACCTTTCCTTGTGTCTTAAATGGATTTCTCTTGTGCTTTGTAGCTAACTCCATGCATGTGTCTATGTGGATGTTAAGCATTGGCATCTCTCTCTCCATAGAGGGCACATTTATGCAGAGTTGTTGAGACTCCTACAGTCCAGCTGATACACCTACAGACCAGCTCCAGCCAGCAAGCATCCTAGATTTCCCACAGTGATGGCTAGGGTATTTGTGCCTCTCTAAGCATCCTAGATTTCCCACAGTGATGGCTAGGGTATTTGTGCCTCTCTAAGCATCCTAGATTTCCCACAGTGATGGCTAGGGTATTTGTGCCTCTCTAAGCATCCTAGATTTCCCATAGTGATGGCTAGGGTCTTTGTGTCCTCTCTAAGCATCCTAGATTTCCCACAGTGATGGCTAGGGTATTTGTGTCTCTCTAAGCATCCTAGATTTCCCACAGTGATGGCTAGGGTCTTTGTGTCTCTCTAAGCATCCTAGATTTCCCACAGTGATGGCTAGGGTCTTTGTGTCCTCTCTTACCTGATACCTTCCTCAGGCCTTTTAGTCATCTCCACTAAGCATCTTGGTGGTTTCCATGATGCAGTTTCTCCTTTCCCACAATAATGCTTAATGGGACAAACAAACTCTTGGTAAAACATACGTGGCAGAGAGGCTATGCCGGGCAAGTAACTGAAGTTTTCCATTCGCGAGCGTCTACTGCAACAATTAGGTTCTAATGTAATCTAATGTAATGTAATGATCAAAAAAATGTATAAGTATATATACTCTTTTGATCCCGTGAGGGAAATTTGGTCTCTGCATTTAACCCAATCCATGAATTAGTGAAACACAGCACACAGTGAGGTGAAGCACACACTAATCCCGGCGCAGTGAGCTGCCTGCAACCACAGCGGCGCTCGGGGAGCAGTGAGGGGTTAGGTGCCTTGCTCAAGGGCACTTCAGCCGTGGCCCGGGGCTCGAACCGGCAACCCTCCGGTTACAAGTCCAGAGTGCTAACCAGTGGGCCACGGCTGCCCCAATGTATACCAGTTATCTAAGAATATTTTTACACTCCGCGAATGGAACGCTTCAGTTGTGGAGCCGGTGAAACCTGGGACTGAGTTTTCATACAGGTCAGTAGTTTGCATCCACTCTGCGGTTTCACAGCCTGGTTAATGACCCTCAGACAGAATGAGTTTTATGTCCAGAAAGCGATCACTACATGATCAGTTTTTGGTAGTTCTTCATTATGTGATCTTATGGTCGATCTGGCACCTCTGTATAATTTTGTGTAAAACTGGAACACCAAACTCACAAAGTGTATTATGTTTGTTTATTTTCCATGCTAGACAAACATGCATTTGGAAAATATTGCAGCATACAGTATGTTTACAATGCAAAAATATTATTGGGAAATGTGTGTGTGTAAGTAATAATGTTTAAACCTGTATGGGCAAACAGACGGTGTTCTATTGGACACGTGGAATGGAAACAGAAAACTAATAACTAAGTTATAAATGTATGTTCACAATTATGCCTTATATATTTTTAAAAAATCAAAGGGTTTATATTTGTTATATTGCATATGTAATTGAAAAATCCCTAAACTTAGGTCATGTTCACTGTTAGTTTTATTATAACATATTCAACTTGTCATTTAACTGGATCATCTGTAACTGCATATAAGTTGGGTTGATATGATGTCCATCCTTATGTTCTGTACTGGACTCTTCTGTACTGTAATCTCAGTTATCATGTTAGTTTTTTGTAACATGTTTTGTACACATGCGAACAACACAACTACTGTCTGTACCTGCTGTCTGTGTCTTTACCTTAGTGCTTTCATCTGAACTTGTTTGCAATAAATTATGAAAATAGCTGACAGTGTTTTTTTTGTATTGCAACTTTTCTGGAATGTTATGTATAAGTATGTAAATGCGGCAGCCGTGGGCTACTGGTTAGGGCTTCGGGCTTGTAACCAAAGGGTTGGCGGTTCGATCCCCGACCCAGTAGGAAAAATGTGGGCAGGGGAAGTGAGCACTGCTCTCCCATGCCCACATCCACGGCTGAAGTGCCCTTGAGCAAGGCACCTAACCCCTCACTGCTCCCCGAACGCCGCTGTAGCAGGCAGCTCACTGCTCCGGGTAAGTGTGTGCTTCACCTCACTGTGTGTTCACTGTGTGCTGTGTATGTTTCACCATTATCTACTGAAATACGCAATCATTTGTATATACAGTATTTATACAGAAACCTCAACAGTGGATAAAGTAAGGTTCAAAATACTTTGTTTTGTTTTTCATTTTGGACATATTAGAGTGAAATGTTATTACAGTGGGAGTTTGGATATTTTGAATAGATTAAAATACTGCCGACAGCCATTTTAATTCTCCACTTCAGTTGCACTTACAAACACTAAAGTTTCCAGTTATACACAATGGAGGATTGTATAGAGGAGGTTGTTCATATATGATTTGCAACCTATAGTGTGGAAAGTAAATAAAAGTTCTGAAACATTTATAAACATGGGTTTTCAGCACACTTAGGAAGACATTCTCAAAAATGCAGCATTTCAGATATTTCAGGAATAACATTTCACTCTAATCTCTTCAGGAATTTTAGGAATAATATTTCACTCAACCCCAACAATTTACTTCAGTCTTCTAATCCATCAGGTTAATTGTGGTTCTCTTATTACTGTATTTTCCGGACTATAAGTCGCAGGACCATCCAAACTATGAAAAAAAGTGTGACTTATTATGGTGTAATATTAAGGTATGTTTTTTAGTGGTATTACTCTCATTCAACATTGGATGACCATAAATTTGAGCAATAGGCATAGTCTTAGGGGCTGACAGTTTTCATAAGATTTCTCCACACTGCTTGAGCCAATTTCTGTTATTCTTGCTGTATTTATCTTATACCAAAATGTAGTTTATTAGCAAGGGGAAATGGTTGCTGGTATAAGTCAGCGGCATTAGTTTGAGCACATTTTCGAAGTATTGTTTTGAAGTGTTGAATGGAAGTCAATGGGGGAGCTGTAAATTCAGTTCACCCAGAAATACTCAGGAAGACATGACTGATGTTAACAAATATTTTAATCCATCAAAGGATTTACAAAAGACATAAGCAAATGAATGAATACCAATGAAAGAATAAAATAAGCAACAATGAGAGAGTCTTTGGCATAGGCCCCGTCCTAGGTCCAGGTCACTGAGCATGCAGACCCTGGCAGATCCTGCTGGAACGAGACGGCAGGGGTGGAGCCTACCCCCAAAGATAAGATAAGGATACTCAATAGGAATGCTTAGCTGGATCATCTTCTCTGAAATAAAGCATAACGATGTTAAACAGTTTATGTTTTATTATCCTGTTAAAAATGAGCAAGAGAATGTGAGTATATAAAGAAATAAAGTTGGCATAGGAGCCAAACGACAGGGTTAATGAAACGTGAACGTGAAAAGATTAGTGTGACGTGAAAAAGATTAGCGTTGTGAACACGATGTGTCGGTTCCAGTTCAATGACCATCACCAGAGCTGTGAGGACAAGATGAACAGAGAGTTTAAGTTAGGAGATGCTGATGTAGAGCAGTGTAGGCTACAGAAAAGCTTGAGAGGATCATGAGCACAAGGTATACAAGTGGGTAGAAAGGCAAATAAATTTTTTTAATAAAGTTTAAAATTATAATAGGCTAATTTACCCGAGAAAGTAGCCTATATAACAGTGAAATGACAGGGATCCATGGCAGATTATGATCATGATAGTGTAACCTGTATAACTGCATAACTTATGACAAATATGACAAACTACAATCAGAACAGATAAGTATTTGAGGGAACATTGACACTTGTGGACATTTAATTGATATTCTTAAGGGTGATTTTCACAAGCCGGAAGCATGGGCGAATTATGAACTTTTGGGCCCCTGGGCCCAGATGTATTAAGGGCCCCTCACTTATTGTCGTATATGTGGCGACAATAAGTGAGGGGAAATTTATGGGGGGAAATTTATGAGGGGAAATTTATGATTCACCGTCTAAGGCAGGAAAACTTCCACCATAGCAATAAATCAGGTAAATACTTAGCAAATCAAATCCAACGTAACAAATAAAAATCAACAATCCCGGTCATAAAGAACTCAGCAGGGAAGCTAACCAGCTCACCTGAAGAAATAAATCATGTTTTTTACCAGTTTTACAATAAACTATATTCTTCAGAAATAAACCCCAACCAGGAATTCATAGACTCTTTCCTAAACAGCATCGAATTACCACAACTCAATGAGACCGAAATAAAAAACCTGGAATCACCTATAACTCAACAAGAACTGTTTGATGCCCTGAAACAGATGCCCGATAATAAAGCACCAGGTCCGGATGGCTTTCCTGCTGAGTTCTACAAACAATTTTGGACCATCTTAGCTCCACTTTTCATCAGAATGATTAATGAATCAAAACAGAAAGGACGTCTTCCAACTAGTTCCACCACAGCCTCAATTTCACTGCTCCTCAAGCCCAATAAGGACCCAACATTGCCATCCAGCTACCGACCAATTTCTCTCGTCAATGTGGACAATAAGATAATCGCAAAAATGCTAGCACACAGATTAGCAGAGGTCACCCCATCCATTATCCACCCAGACCGAACAGGCTTCATTAAAGGTAGAATTTCATCCACCAACACCCGCAGACTGTTAAATATAATGCACCACTCTACAAATTTTCAAGATAATACCATATTAGCAACTCTTGGCGCAGAAAAAGCTTTTGATAGGGTGAACTGGAATTTCCTGTTTTCCACATTAGGGAGGTTTGGCTTCGGGGAGTCGTTCATTAACTGGATTAAACTTCTATACACCTCTCCTTCAGCCACAGTAATCACCAATGGACTAACATCACAAAGTTTCACTCTTCACCGGGGAACTAGACAGGGGTGCCCACTCTCCCCCTCACTATTTACAATCTTCATTGAACCCCTAGCAGCTGCCATCCGTCAGAACCCCCTCATCAAAGGTGTCCAGACTCCATATATGTATCACAAAATCAGCCTTTATGCTGACGACATTCTTCTCTTTCTTCAAGACCCCACAACATCAGTAGAAGAAACCATCACTCATTGACACATTCTCTAAAATTTCTGAATACTCAATCAATTGGAATAAATCTGCAGTTCTCCCATTACATCCCAACAGCTGGGATGTGACAGCCAACTCTTCACCTATCCCACTCTGCACTAACTACATCACTTACTTAGGGATAAAAGTCTCCCCCAGGCTGTCAGACTTATTTAGCCTAAATTATTCCCCTCTACTCACTTCAATAGATGATGACCTTCAACGCTGGAAGAACCTCCCATTATCCATCATGGGCAGAATCTCAGTAATCAAAATGACAATACTGCCCAAAATAAACTATCTATTCTCTATGATTCCAACCCAGCCCACCACCCTCTGGTTTAAGTCTCTCGATTCATTAATCACTAAATTCTACTGGAAAGATAAGACCCCAAGGATCAAACTCGCCACTCTCCAAAAACCAAAAGCAATGGGAGGACTAGAGGCCCCACACTTCCAGCACTATGCCCTGGCCAGCCAGCTCCACTTCATCCACAAATGGCAACACCCCACCCCCTCAGACAACACCTGGTTAGACCTAGAACAAACAATCTGTAAAGAAATTAAAATCTCAGATCTCCCTTTCTGCAGTCAGTCGGTCAAAAAACATCCATCCTTCAAAGCCCCAACAATTTCAGCTACTCTGACAGCCTGGTGGAGATTCTACCACATCACCGATTCACCTATAGCACCATCAATTCGCACCCCGATTTGGAATAACCCAGATTTCACCGTCAATAAAAAAACACTTAACTTTCACACATGGATGGGAAAGGGCATCACTCACCTTCAACACATTCTTCAAGACAATAATCTGGCCTCATTTTCCTGTTTGGTCCAGAAGCACGGCATCGAGAGTAAACACTTCTTACAATACCTGCAAATTAAATCATCTACAGTATCCTAGGAACAATTAACATCCAGACAGCTAACCTTGACATTCCCCCACCAATCTCAGAGCCAGGGTAGGAATTTCACGGCGGCCACGACGGCCATGGCCGTCGTACCCCCTTGCGTTGGCCGTGAGGCCCCTTTGAAAATCAGAGGTTTACAGGCCACGGTGGCCTTGGTGCCCCCTTCTTTCAATATTCTGCTTTGCGTCTTACTAATAGCGATTTTTATTTAGCCTGTGCTAAATAAAATTAATTTAGTCTTTTACGCAGTGGAGAAAGTGACAGCGCAAGAAAGTGCGTCCAAATTCACCCATTCTCATTTGAACTACTCGCGAAGTAGCCTATTCATCACACAGACATCACAAGTATCACATGAAAGAGCTTTTTCTCAGCTTTTAAACGATGTTAGCCGATAATTGCTGTGTTGAACGTTTCGCGAGAAAAGTAAATCATATAATTTAATTTAATCATACATTCTACTGAAGGTTGCGTCCCATGATCTCCCTACCCATTCATCTCAGTGGAATACTTTACGAACCCTTCTTTTAACACATGACAAACCATATATCAGAATAAACAGGAGACCTTACCGAACACAAAGGTGTAAAGCAGTCCCCTGTACAGTTAGCCGTTCAAGAGTAATCTAGTTTTGAATTTGCAGTAAAGTTTGACATACATGGATGTCTCCAAATTTGGGCTTTAAGTTTTACAATGTGTTTAAATTGTTCCACATAATTTCATAACGGGCCAAATACAAAATAAATGTTACAAATATCGCCTAGATATTGGTAAATCAGAGGACAGCTAAGAGTTTGTGAAAGTAGCCTTAATGATCACAAAATGCTAAGCATGCATCTAGGCTATTTGAGTTTCTTAAAGCTGAGCTGTGCTTAAATTGTTCAATACATGATTTCATAACAGGCCAAATATAAAATAAATGTTATATATAGCTTAGATATCTGTAAATATTAGATGATCAGATGATTTACAGTTCTATGTTATGTCATGTTTCATGTTTTTGTAATGTTTCACAGTGATGCAGGTCTACTGCAGTGAATAGGCTAAATACAACTTTGATCATTTTTATAGCCTACTACTGTATAGTTAACTTTGGCCTTGGTGCCCTGACATGTGGCCTTTGTGCCCCCCACCAAATTTGCCCAACTGAAGGCCAAGTGGCCTTGCCCCCAGAATGGTGAAATTCCAAGCCTGGTTACAACCTACCCCACTACTGGGGTAGATTGTAACACCTATTGGGGTAGATTGTAACAGGTAAAAAAATGCAGAAAAACAATGGAATTCCATTTTTATATACTGATTTATTGCATAAACATGAAAATAGATATTAACGTTTTAAACTAAATATAAAAACCACAACGTTTATACTTTTGTGTGTGTATTTGTGTCTCTCATGGAAAGAGAGAGAGAGGGCTGAACAGACACACACAAAGATGAAATTAAACCATTCCACAGAACATTTTTTAGAGAACACAGAATTCCTTAATCCTTAATCTGAGTCACAATGGTGACATACAAAATTAGGCAGACCTGGAGTGCATGCCTGGTGGGCCCAAAAGCTGCACAAGATACACTTTACCCATACCTCTTTGGGCTTGGAATTATGAAAGGTTTCCATGCAGACCACACAAAAATCTTCTTCCTCCTCTGATGAGGAATTCTCAACTTTCACCATCTTCTTAGCTGTTTTTTTAACCTTCTTCTGCTTTCCTTTTGCACCCCCCCCCCCAAGATATTCTTTCTGACGTTTTTCCCTTTTTGCTGGTCTTCCTCTTCCAATCGCATCTTAACTGGTGTATCAGTTAGGATTTCTGAGCACCGTTTCCTCCTACCCTTGCCATTTTTCTTTCTTGGGCCTGCTTTTGGAAATGGCCGAATGACTGATGGACTGAACTGACCTGGGATTGACTCAGAGGTGCTCGGCATCTCTGGAGGAGGAGCAGAGCCAGACCAAAGGTGAGCAGGTGAGGAGCCGGGCAAAAGGTGAGCTGGAGCAGAGCCGGGTGGAAGGTAAGTGGCTAAAATCAGAATCAGAATATTTTATATTTATCCAAAATTGACAATTCAGTTTGACAGTTCTCAATCAAAAATATATTTAAATACAATAAACAGCAATATAGAAGACAATACAATACATAATAGCAGCAACAGAAACATTCTTTCAGTAAATCCAACCTGTCAGTGGAGTGCCTGAGGAGCCTGGCAGCAGCTGTACAGGTGAGGAGCCTAGCGGCAGCTGTACAGGTGAGGAGCCTGTCGGCAGGTGAGCAGATGAGGAGCCTGGCGGCAGGTGAGCAGGTGAGGAGCCTAGCGGCAGGTGAGCAGGTGAGGAGCCTGGCGGCAGGTGAGGAGCCTAGCGGCAGCTGTACAGGTGAGGAGCCTAGCGGCAGGTGAGCAGGTGAGGAGCCTGGCGGCAGGTGAGCAGGTGAGGAGCCTAGCGGCAGGTGAGCAGGTGAGGAGCCTAGCGGCAGCTGTACAGGTGAGGAGCCTAGCGGCAGCTGAGCAGGTGAGGAGCCTAGCGGCAGCTGTGCAGGTGAGGAGCCTAGCGGCAGGTGAGCAGGTGAGGAGCCTAGCGGCAGCTGAGCAGATGAGGAGCCTGGCGGCAGCTGTACAGGTGAGGAGCCTAGCGGCAGGTGAGGAGCCTAGCGGCAGCTGTACAGGTGAGGAGCCTAGCGGCAGGTGAGCAGATGAGGAGCCTGGCGGCAGGTGAGGAGCCTAGCGGCAGCTGGACGGTCAGTGACTTGGGAGGGCGCAAAGTCACAGTCCTGAAAAATGTTGGGATGGTAAGGCCATATGCCTGTGTTCTGGAAGCCTGCCTGAATGTTTCTTTGTGTTGCGGCCGTGGGTAGGGCGGTCCTCACAATCCCTGGAATGTCATAAATTGTCATCGGTTTACCTGGATTCATCCTCATCCAGTCATCACTAGCCGCATTGACCATCTTCTTAAATGGACCAAACACACTACGATCAAGTGGCTGGAGCTTATGGCTGCAATGTGGTGGAAAGGTAAGAAGAACAATTCCCTGTCCTTTGCAAAAATCGACGGCTCTCACAGAGATGTGCGAGGAGTGATTGTCTAGCAGGAGCAACACCTTTTTCTCTGGACTGACCTTGGTGTGTTTCACAAAGTGACAAAGAAACGATAAGAAATCCTCCTCTTGCATCCAACCTGATTTATTTGCACTTCCAGCACTTCCCAATGGCCCATTCTGTACAAAGTGTTCCTTAAAATTCTTTTTCAACACAAAGAATGGAGGAATGGAATTCCCCAGAGCTTGCACGGCATATGCAACTGAAACTAATGTGCCTCTCTCACCCGATGTCACGGCTCCAACCTGCTTGACCCCCCTGCGTGCTACCACTCGGGAATGGTGCCTGCACTGTCGTGACACCCGTCTCGTCCATATTCCAAATGTCGGCACCATCAAAGCTGTTCTTCTCTATTACCTCCCTTCTTCAGGCGACTGAAGAAGGCCTCGACATTTGCTCTGTTGAAGGAGGTGGCCCTTGAAAGGCTTGTCGCCTGTGGACTCCTAATGGATAGTCTGGGGTTCCGCTTCAAAACATTGCTAAACCAGTCAGGCCCCGCCATCAGCTTCTTGTCCCAGGTTTCAGGATGCTTTATTTGGAAAATCACTGCCAACTGCAAACTTTTTGCCCTATGCCAAAAGTATAACAGGAATTTTGAGTTAGAACACACATTTTTGTTGATTATCTAAATTCATATGTTGATTTTTATTTAACTTTTCACTGTTTATAGGTAAATGTATTTATCAGTCACAAAGATTAAATAGGTCGAATACAAATTAAGAGGTCTTGGCTCTTGTCTATTCTACCCTGTTCTCAGCTATCATGCTTACCTTGCGTGGCGTTAGCCCAAAGTATATATCAGCTGCCTGGCTTATATAATCTGCCAATATCTCCTCCTGCTGTCTGTTGAAGACTCTGTTCGGACTGACATATCCTACCGGAGGAAGGTCCTGCGATCCCTGGTCTTTAAGTAGTTTGAACTTCTGCCAATATCTATGAAGGCTAACATGGCACATACCATGCTTTCTTGCCACTGCCCTGACAGATGTTCCCTTTTTAACCTCCTCTGCTGCTCTTTTTAGTACCTTGGCATCCACTCCACGATTACTTTTCCTCACCCATGTTCTGGGCATTCTGTATAATTATTAAAATCACAAAAAATATGTTCTTTGAATGTAAGGGGATGGTTGTAACATTTTCAAAAAATGTGTTACAACCTACCCCACCACTGTCATCCATTGTTTAGCTAGCTGTATTAGCATGGTGCTTTGACATTAGCAAGAGAGAGCTACACCATTCTTTACTAGAGAAACTGATGTAACTCATACAACTGTATCTACAATGGTAAAAGCACTAGAAAAAAATAAATCTAAAAAAAAAAAAGTTACTTTCTTACCTCAGATGTTGAATTTTTCTCCTTACTCCGGGAGAAATGGCGCCAACAACTTGAAAATGTCCATGTGTGATCGTTAAGGAAGTCTGAGGAGTCAGAAACTGTCACATGGCTCATATCTTATCCCTGATTGGTGGAATTGGTGATGTTACAACTCCCCCCATGTTACGACCATACCCGGTCTCCCCTACATGTTGCCTAACAAAACATATACAACAGAAAACGTTCTTCTTAACACATACATTTGCAAAATCTACCGAAATTATTTGTATGTGGTCGTCACGTTATCTGTCATTGATTTGGGCTACAGCGTAAAACTTTATCTAGCTTCATCTAACTAGTTTATCAGGTGACCAGTCGGCAAAAATGCTTGTTTGGGGCTGAATGAGACATTTTACTGCACAACAAAATTATTGCATGTGGGCTTAGAGGGCAAACTGTAAGATTTTGCTTGATCTGTATGTTACCTGGCTGATGGGGCACGGGAGAAGCAGCCTGTCAGCGACCATGCCTGCTATCTGAAGATAGCCTGGGTGTTCCCATGCTGCCTTGCGCGCGATTTGATTCACGCTGCTAAGGCAGCCTGGAGACCATGGAGCAAATTTTCGCCTGAGATAGGGGACCAATCACAGAACAAGGGGGAAAGCAAGACGATGATGAGCTATGCACAGACGCATTTGATAGACATCCGTGGCACCCAATAAACGGGTCTGGGCATTTTTTTCAAATACGAGAAAATTAACGTTTGGTTCCCAGACCACGTCTCATTGAGAAGTGGTGCCGCTAGCCAGGCTAATCTGAAGACGCTTACTGAACTGCTATGGTGCTGCGCATCTGGCGTGCCCTGCGCGTGACCGCGCGAGTTCACGTGACAAAGGAAGAGAGCTAGGCTGGTCGGGTGTGCGCAAGGAGGTGGCTCATTTCGGGGCATTGTTTCAGTCGTTTTTAAAGGCTCAGGTTTCAGGGCTGTCTTTAAGGAGCGCACAGTCCTGACCTTTTCCATGGACATGGCAGTTGACCCAGACTTGCAGGTAGAGGACGATGGCTATGACCAGGATGAGCTGGAGGCTGGTCTGCTGATGGAGCTGGTGGCCACCTGCGTGGAGATGGTGTTGGGCCGGGGCTGTGGACACGGCGAGACCTGCCAGGACTGCAGCGGCACCGGCTGCTCCGTTGGAAGACTCTGTGCTGATGCTAAATGGTGCCGGGATTGAAACTGGTGAGACTGTTTTCATTCTTAGTAGTCCCATGGCACCCAGAATGTCTCAGCACCCCTGAGAGGTCCTGACTTGTAAACATATATTGATATGCTCTTTGTGAAAAAAATAGGTGACTACATCTTATTGCATTTAGAGTAACAAGTGGTTTGTGTGCTCTTTGTTCAGAAGAGAAGGTGGATGCAGTGATGTCCTGCCGTTATGACAAGTTTCTAAGTGCTAAAACACCCAAAGCCATTTTGAAGGACACTAAAAGTATGTACCAAATATTTACAATGTACATTTAGGATTTGTGGAAATGTCTTGATACTCATCTGATAATTATCTAAATTAATTTCATATCCATAATTTCCTTTACCCTCTCAGCAAATATAACCATTTACTATTACGACTCAGATAAAGGCGGATCAGATAAAGGAATGCGGGTTGTGTTGAACTTTACAGGCAGTCACAACTTCCTGCAATGCTCCAAAAGTGATGCTGGTGTACATTTGAGTGTTGTGGTAAGTCATCGAACCTAAGCCCCATGTTTGATTCCAAACATTCTCACCCTTCATTAACATTTATTTCTTGAACATTGACATTATGTTGATATAACACATGTGAAGGCCTATTTACATGTTTAAATGTTCACCTTGGCAATAAATGATCAATTGTTACAGGAGTCAAATGTCCAGCCCATTAAAGGAAAGTGTCATGACAACCATATTTCAAGAGCTGACATATTTCAACATTTACTAATGTAGCCTTTATGGTTCCTCATGGCATAATTTAAATAACTATTCATGGATGTAGTCTTTATGGTTTCTAACGCCATACAGTATAGTCTTCATGGATGTTTATATGCAGTAATCATGATTATTCAGGCACCATGTAACTTCAGTAAGAGCATCCTGGTGAAGTGGTTTGAAGGCAAATGTGTGATATAATCGAAGGTAAACTACTTGTTTTAACTGTATTATTTTGTATTATACCACAGACATGCAAGGATGAAGAAAGTACATCTCTAAGAAAGTCAATCTCTAAGAAAGATCTGCCATTTGTCTTCTTCATGAAAGCGAACGAGGGTGGAGAGCACACTTTAGAGTCAGCATGTGAGGGGTGTGGATGCAGGGCCTGCACCGAAGAAAACAGAACAAATGGACTCACTGTACTTCTTCATTAAGTATCCTAAATAATGAGGATACTAAAAAAGGAGTACTAAAAGACACGCTCACAAACATTTACTAAACAAGATTATAGGCTATTTACATGTCATTTCCACTCAACATTGATTTGTACAACTTACAACATCGTCTTACTTTCAACATATTTTATTTTAGCACCCAATTAAGTCACCAGTCAGAAACAAGAATAAGCTTCATACAGCATTGAAAGCATAGCATTTATTTATGGATGTAGACATAATTTCAAAGCATCTAACATCTTTCAGGTTATAAACACATTACTGTCATATTATCTTCACAGATTTACTTTCATTTTAATTTATTGATTTCATTATGTTTCTCAGTATTTGACAATGTGCCTTTATTCAAATAAAAACAAATGAACAAATGAAATTAGTTATTTATATCTTCTCTATACCTTGCATGTCTTCCTCTAATTTTTATTCCATTCATTGTTTCTATGAAAACAGTCTATAATGACCATTTTATAAACAATTTCCTTCATGAAGTGTGTAGTGTGTTGTCTGTGTTGTAGTGGTAGAATTTAAGGATCGCTACATAAAATATTTCCTTCACGTGTTATTCATCAGTGAAGTTACATGACTGTTTGATAATCTTCGGTCTCAAATCCTCTGTTTGCGATGCCATTTGCGCTGTCAGCATAAGGGTTAGTAACAGACTTTGTCTCTTCTACCAGCTTGGATTTCCTAGATGAAGCAGGTTATCCACACGTGCCGTTAATTTGTTTGCTTTACACATTTGATGTTTGATTTATTTATTTGAGAGACACTATACACAGGAACGGACTGGGAAAAAAAACACAGGGCTCGGGCCCTGGCATATTTGGCCCAAGCGGCCCTCAAATCGGCCGGACACGCCTAAATAAATACAAAATCCTTGCATTATACTGAAATGCATACATTTTCAACTAAGTGTCGTGGAGCACTGAAAGTGTATAAATGTAGGTATCACTGGCTATCTCTCTGACAGAGGTATCCATATTGGGTCATTCTACGCCAACTCAGCCACCCATGTACATGACACCTCTCAGATTTTGCTGAAAAGCGGTGAATATATGCCTTATGTTACCAAACAAAGGAATCTGAAGTTTCAGGTCAATATCTCAAACGGTTTGCCTGTGCCGTCCATTTGAATTTCGGGTGCCACGGCCCTAATTGACACATTGGAATTTCACATTTCATCTTTTGCCATTTTTGGAAGCCCATAATGTCTGTTCTAATAGTGGTAGAGGGCTGGAAACTGGTGTGGTAGTTCATTGTAGCCTGTACTACACAATTCTGGAGGCAGAATCAACATTCCTTACTGTTTGGGTGAGAGGTGGGTCACCAAAGTCCTAAAAATGTTGACGGCATGTGTGATTTTTCACTTTTTGGGTGGCCCTAGCACCACAATTAATGATCATATTTATTCTAAACAGGATTATTTGTTATATGTGGGAACCTTGCTCTTGCCAAAATTAATTTGAAGGGTATGGTACCACTGGTGGGGGTTTCATGGGGGTCTAAAAACCCTCTCCGGCAGAGGTGACTCTTGGAACCCCATATTTGGACCCCCAAATGACCATGTGGGCACTTGATGATCCTAATGGGATTTATACCAGATAAACATATTTGTTCTTTTAATGGGAGTTAATGGGAATCCTTGTCGAAAATGGTGCATTATGAAGAATAAAATTCATATTATGGAGTTTAATAGTCAAAAATGTTATTTCATTAAAAGAAATATGTATCTTTATCTGGTATAAATCCCATTAGGATCATCAAGTGCCCACATGGTCATTTGGGGGTCCAAATATGGGGTTTCAAAAGAGTCACATGACCCCCACCAGTGGTACCATACCCTTCAAATTAATTTTGGCAAGAGCAATGTTCCCACATATAACAAATAATCCTGTTTAGAATAAATATGATCATTAATTGTGGTGCTTCGGCCACCCAAAAATTGAAAAATCACACATGCCGTCAACATTTTTAGGACTTTGGTGACCCACCTCTCACCCAAACAGTAAGGAATGTTGATTCTGCCTCCAGAATTGTGTAGTACAGGCTACAATGAACTACAGTACCACACCAGTTTCCAGCCTTCTACCACTATTAGAACAGACGTTATGGGTTTCCAAAAATGGCAAAGGATGAAATGTGAAATTCCAATGTGTCAATTAGGCCTGTGGCACCCGAAATTCAAATGGACGCCACGGGCAAACCGTTTGAGATATTGACCTGAAACTTCAGATTCCCTCGTTTGGTAACATATTTTCACCGCTTTTCAGCAAAATCTGAGAGGTACCATGTACATGATACCCCGATATTGGCTGTTTTCACGTGGAATGACCCTATTCCCCTTACCCTCCGTGCATAAGATCCAATAACGTCGTTTAGACACTCTTTTGCTGTCCAGGTTTGCAAATCATTCATTAAGGAAACGTATATGCGCTATTTGTTATTATGATCACAGCACAGCCTTACTATGTTATCATTACATTATCAATTACAGTTGTCAGCATGTCATGTCACACCTACCTGCTTCATCACTGAGTTCTTGTTACCAACTAGGCCTCAACTAGGATGCACTGTCCACCTGCAGCTCAATGTCTATCTGCTCTGCTTGCTTGCATCTACATCTCGTTCAAATTCAATGAACTTCAACCTGTTGCTGACATAGGCTAGTTTACTTGCAATATTCAATAATAGAGGGTGTTCGCCCAGGGCGTCATATAAGGTAAGACCGCCACTGCTGATTGGACAGGATAAGATTGGCTGGAGAAAACCTACGAATATACCGCAAACCCAGACGACGTACTGAAGGAAAATTAAATTGAGCGGAAGTACTTAGAGTACTGGCTATATTCTGTCAGCTCAAAAGGGACAATGCCCGGTATGCCAGATGGCCAGTCCGCTCCTGAATACACTGCCAGCTTAGAGTATATTTGCTGCATATTACTCTTATCACCCTTACCTTCGCCTGTCCACAATGCCCATGGTGATGAGGTAGATGCCCAGGAGAACAGACACACCCATGACCACCCCGAACACCACCAGCCACACTGTAAACGGCTGTTCTGCAGGGGGCGCCAGTGTGGCAAGGATACCCTCAAACTCAAGGGTGTCATCGCTCAGCTGGAAAGCGCTGTTGAGGCGCCCTCTGGACAGTCTAGATAGATAGATAGATAGATAGATAAATAGAAAGATAGATAGATAGGTAGATAGATAGATAGATAATTTATTCATCCTGAGGGAAATTTTAGGCATCCAGTAGCTTATACAACCATACAAAACAAACACACATATATCTCACATACTTAAAAATCACTCACAGTAATGTAAACATTTAAGACATTGAAAAGTTGGATGGCCCTGGGGACAAAAGAACCTCCTCAACCTGTCTGTTGAGCATGACAGTGACAGAAGTCTGCCACTGAACATGCTCCTCTGTTTATTGAGCATGCGGTGTAGTGGGTGGCTGTCATTGTCCATGATCGCCAGCATCGCCGCCAAACGTGCAAAATGTAGCCTAGGGCTACAACTCATTTTAATGAAGTACATAGCAAAAATAGTCCATTAAAGGAACCGTATGTAAGAAAAATATTTCAATTAATCATAAAATGGCCCTGATATGTCACTAGACATTAAGAAATCATGTTCATTTCAAATACTTATATCACTGACAACAGTAGTCCAGCCAGGATATTGTCATTTAAAAAGTGAAGTTGCAGCCCTCAACTGTTGTTGATGTTGTGTTTTGTCATGTCATGTTGTGTTTTGAACTGATGCACCACCCTCCATCTATCTACTAATCACGAAGTCAGTAGTGTTTCGTCATCCGCGTGTGCAACCTCGAGTCAGGGGGGAGGGGGAGGGGATACACCGCTCTTCAGTATTTTGAAAGTGATTGCAGTACCAGTTTTGGCCACAATCTTACATATGGTTCCTTTAACTATGTTCAGTTCACGTGTAACAGTGTAGGAGTGTAAACAATGTTACACTTGCTTACACAGGGGCTTTAATGCAGGTTTTTAACACGGCATGGCCATTGTTTATCTGACCTAGCAACAGTAACATAGGGGATGTGGGATTTGACAAATTGTGAATGGTCATGAGATTTGCGTATCAATGGTAATAATGTGGACGCACAATGGATCTACTTGCTGAGCTAAAATGGTTTTTGTGGATGCAGAATGGATTTGTTCCTAAAATCCGTATTAAAACGAATGTGCTGTAGTGTAGCCAGAGCCTGTTAGGTAAGTGGTAGAGACGGTACAGTTGACTGTCAGCGTTGTCCTACATGCTCTGATTTTGTCGTCTAAGTGACTGGGTTGGGTGAGGGACTAGAGACGGTAGAGTTGATCGTTTGTATAATCTCACCGTATGGCAGCCTCCACCTCATGTTTTGGTATGATCCTTGCTGAGTCAGTGGGATGTGTCACAACAAAGTAGAAAGACACTCTTTTGGTCTCTTTATACACGTGCACGTTGTCTGCCCTGAAAAGAACAAAGTGTAGGTCATCTGGCCTGGAAGCAATTGCAATCAGTGGAAATATCAAACCGAAATATCACCGAAGATCACAGTACCCACTTAAAGGCAGAGGACAAAAGTGTGTTGAGCAAAACATCTGCATTTCAGACTTCTTTGTCCCCGCGAGAGTTTAACAGGTGCGATAATTCAAAATCCCCATGTTATTTTCCCATAGGAAAAATCACAAGATACCGGATTTCAAAGATGGCAGCTTTTTTGTAGGCGAACTTCAGAGGTCTGTATCCACCGCCCAGTCTACCACCACCTCACCTTTGCCTCACTGACATGACTCAACTCTACCAGCCTGGCAAAGCAAGACTCATTCATGAAATGAATAGAGTCTGGTCACTCATGATTGGGATCTGTTTACAAGCTAGCATGGTGACGGACATACCGCTAACTTTGAAATCATTGATGTTTGCGGGCACTGCTCCTACCGCTCTTTCGGTTTCGAATCTATAGCGTCAAGCCCCTGCTGATTGGGCAGGTAATCTACCGACTGATTGAAACGCTAGTGACCTGGTGTGGCCGTGGCTAGGCTACAACTCTATTCAATACATGCAATTGACTCCCGTACAGCAGGACTCCCGCGGGACTACCGTGACCCGTGGGAGTCCCAAAAAATTGTCTAAGCCCTTGGGCCTGGGCCCGGTAGACCTGTTCAGTAATCTATCCCTGCCCACATTGGCAACCTTGCAACCTACAATAATCTTTTGTCCCACTTTCTCTTTCCTACTACATGTCAACCACATCACAAAAACTGCCTCCAGACTCACTCGACCACTGTAATAGCATTCTATTAGCAATGACTACTGCAATAGCATTCTACTATGACTACTGCAATAGCATTCTCTTAATACTACTGTAATAACATTCTCTTAGCACTAGCCTACTGCAATAGCATTCTCTTACCACTACTGCAATAACATTCTATTAGCAATGACTACTGTAATGGCATTCTCTTAGCACTACTGTAATAGCATTATAGGAATAGCATTCTGGAAATTCATTTGCTCTGTTGTCTACAGTTTGTATTAAAGATATTTTGGTATTTTGATAAGACTTGGTTTTGCTGTTTATTCAGAGTGGGAACCTGCACACTTCTACCTCTAAAATTCTGAGATGAAATGACATGCTATGAACTGATCTTGATTAAGAAAACAACAGTAGCCCTATCTCTCCATCGTCATTTCTCAGGTGGAATGTAATTGTGAAATACTTACACAAACTTGAGCTCCTCGCCCTTCTGTGAGTAGTACCGTCGCATGGCATAGGCTATGGTGGTCTTAAAGAGGAACATCTCATCGGTGCTCCAGGCATACTGGGGAGCAAGTGATTAGTGATATCAGTACAAACTAAGAGCTAGTGATGTAGAAGTGGTGTATCTTTCCCTCTCATTGAATTTGGGATTGGTGACTTACAGCCTGCTCCCCTAAAGCAGCCTTCAAACTCAGCCTCACTTTGAAAGCGTTCTCAGAATCTGGACAGTCACAAATAGCATATCTGTTAGTTTTTGTTTCAGTATTTCAGTGTCCACAACACATTTAAGGGTCAGTAAGGGTCGGGCCTTATGGACCCTTTCAAGAGAGTTCCATTATCAGCATCATAGTTGGCCCCACAAGGCTTCTGTTTTAACATTCCATATGTTATCTTAATGCAGAGGAAGTAGATTGGGAACCAAATAGAACGTTCAAGCATTGCTTTTGTTTTTATTGTTAAAAAGGGTCTATACTTACATGGGTCCATATTTTGGTTCCATCCTCGTGTTCTGTTGTTAGCATCATTATCCTTCTTCAGCCAGTCATAGAGATCTTTAAAGTAGTCTAGAAGGGGCTGGGAATTCATCTTGGTTTCTCCAGAAATTTGTTCCAAAGCTTTGGTCCAAGACTTTGATCTCCCCAACTCCAACATCGACCTATTTTTTGTTAAGGCCACTGTTTTTCACATGTTTTTCCATGTGTGTGTACACATACTATTTTTCTATGATAATTCAAGTTTCACCAATTCTCTCTTTTGTTTTTGAATTAATATGATACTGAAACTTAGATGATTCTACAAAATGAATTTGACCATCTCGTCATGAAAAAGTGAGATATGCGTAACATATCCTACGTTGTGTACCTAAGTTTGTTGCCTGCCTGTGTTGAATTAGTGATGTCACACTTGAATAGAGGACCAACATGCCCAGAAGCATTACACAGAGCTGCCTGGAACTGGAACTGGTAGATGGTCCTTGTGAAGTATCTAAATGACAGGGCATCAAGAAAATTAAGACCGTTAGAATCCAGACAGCTTTATAATATTTGAAGAGGTGATGCATTTTCCTCTTTATTATGTTATCCCCGAGAGCAATTCTGTTTCACCGGATGAAGGAGTAGTCTCCAGAGACATGAAACAGAGCTGGAGGATCACAATACGTCTCATCCCTGGGAAGAGGCTCAACAACACCGACCAACTCTCTCCTGTGAGGTGGACAGAGAAGAGAAACTCAGGTCACCACGGATAACATCAAACACTGGGAGAAATGCAGTCGGTTTCTCAGAACTCTGTCAATTTTTTTCAGACATACATATTTGTTCACTGCTTATGAGACTATCAGGGCATTCAGTCAGTACATGAAATGCGCTCAAGGGTGATGTAAGTAGTTTATATGGACCTCCCCAAATGGACCACAATGGAAATAAGCCTTAGATCATTATTATGTTATCCCGACCTTTTGTTGTAATTTCATTGTATTGTGCGATGCTGTATTGTGTCTGAAAAATTGATGGTCAAATAAAATCAATCAATCAATCAATCAATCAATCAACCAGAGAGGAGCAGCTCACTTCATGCTCCACCACCGCAGCATCCATTCGTCCTTCGGTATGGTCCCCTGAAATGCCTGCCACCTCCACTCCTCCAGCATGTAGGTGAATGGCAGCGTAGCCACGATGGTGAGAGCCTGCTTCAACAGGAAGTTGATCTCAGTGTCTGGAGGAGCAAAACCAGTTATTCCTCTAATGTGCTATTTCAAAACTTCAAGTAAAGTTAGCCAACCTGCGCAAATACATGCTTAGTTGTGTCATGCCAAGAACAGGATTGCTTTGAGGTGAGTTGTGCATTTCTTACTCGTGCAGATACATTTACAAAAAGGTACAGGAAAAAGTGAGAGTATCGCGCAAAAACTGGGAGGATGGATTCAATATGGTTCAGAGGATGGTCTGTTTGTTAAAGGGGCCATATTATGCAAAACACACTTTTGCTGTGCTTTTGTACTTCGATTTGGGTCTCTGATGCTTCTACAAACACTCCAGGTGTGAAACAAAATTGTGCATTGAGTTTTTGTGGGTTAGTTGAGAGAGGTTGATGTCAGAAACTATGGGAAATTTGTTACATCATATCCACCGCCCAGTCCACCACCACCTCACCTTTGCCTCACTGACATGAAATCATGGATGCAACAGAGTTTTCCTCAACTTTACCAGCCTGGCAAAGCAAGACATGAAATGAATAGAGTCTGGTCACTCATGATTGGGATCTGTTTACAAGCTAGCATGGTGACGGACATACCGGTAACTTTGAAATCATTGATGTTTGCGGGCACTGCTCCTACCGCTCTTTCGGTTTCGAATCTATAGCGTCAAGCCCCTGCTGATTGGGCAGGTAATCTACCGACTGATTGAAATGCTAGTGACCTGGTGTGGCCGTGGCTAGGCTACAACTCTACTGCAATACATTTGAAATACTCTTCACTGGCCCAAAACACCCTCATGTCCAGACCCTCTCACTCAACATCAGTGGCACCAATGTCATTCCCTCCATGTCCATGGATGGGTTATGAGCCACTGGGCCCCTGGGCACGTTTATGTGAAAAGCTTGGGCTTCAGAGGCCCCTAAGCCTTTGGGCCCCTGGGTCTGGGACCGGTAGACCTGTTCAGTAATCTTTTACACATCTGATATCATCCATATTTCAAACAGAAACTCCCCAGGGCACGTCTCGTTCTTGTTAGCATATCTGTGCAATATGACACGAGCGGGAGCGGGGTTGGTAAACGATATCCCCGCGGCTGTAATTCCACCGTAGGTACGAGACCGAAGGCCATATAGCATTGCCTAGCCTATGCTGGGCTACCACCTGGTAATAGGCAGCCAATTTCACAAATGCTTTTAAACTTTTGAATAAGCTACATCAACTCTACTGGGCTTATATACCGACCCAAATAAAGTTTTGCCCATTGTCATTTAACATTGTTAGGCCATGTTGCATCATACATGCAGGTGTCTGAATTGATTCTGCTATGGTTAGTGTATTTAGCAGACATTTCGGCTGACCCAATACCTTGACTATTAGGCCACTTTACTACGAAAAATTCAAACAAAACCATCAATGACGTTTGTCACACATTCTTTATTACTCCTGCATAATAAATTGCATTTTATTATCACTGGCAGTTGGAGGCTTCCGAATCCTCCAACACCATGTCATCGACATGACTTGTACTCCCTGGCTTCTCTTAGGACCATGAAAGAGTCTGAAAGAGACTGAAACTGGCAAGAAAGGAGTTGCGGATAACGTGTAATCTGAGGGGATTTTTTTGCAAACAGCTTCAGGGACATGTTTTGTGCAACCCATAGGCCTATTTTGACTTGTTGAAAAAAAGTATAATATGGGCACTTTAGTAGGAAGAGGGGCCGCCGCACGTCAGACACATTTGTGGTGTGAATAGACGCCACGCAACAGACACGCTACACGCTACGCTCGCGCCACACCAGCGGTCTGCAGCCAGCCTAATAATAACGTGTGTGCGACATTAAAGTGTGTGTCGCAGTATCCTATATTCTATTTAAGTTTCAGCATTAGCATCAGCATTAGTTTGTATTACACTTTTAAAAGGATTTATTGCATCAGCATTAGTGTGTATTACACTTTTAAAAGGATTTATTGCACCATGCCCTTGACTGCGTTTCGGCGTCAAGCCGTCTTCAGTGTGCCTTCAATTAACCTTTGTCCTCTTTGAAGTCAGCAGGCAGAAGACCCAGGGCCAGCAGATGTGATGGGGTGGCAGCAGACAGTGACATGATCTCCCCCACCGCCTCATGGAAGCCCTCATTGGCTCCGTCTCGCAGGGGATAGGAGAGGTTACTGTAGGCCATCTGGTACTGGTTGTGCCCCATCTCGTGATGGACAGTCAGGAAGTCGTCCATGTTGATTTTTGTACACATTTTAATTCTGCAAGATATAGAGGAAGAGAAAAAGAAGAGAGCAGCATGGATGAGAGGATGTGAAGAAAGGGAAAAGAAGAAAAGAAGTGACGCAGAACAAAAGAGGAGGTGTGAAATAGGAAAGGACGTACTGTATGGGGAGAAGTGGTGGTGTTAAAGATTAAAAGGTGTTAAAGCAACGACAAAGCACTTTTCCTCTGTCGCACGCACGCTATTTGTTTATCCAGCACTGGCTTTGAAAATAACAATGTCCACAGACAAGGTAGAATATGTTGCATGATTTTATGAATGTATGATGTATTGCGACATCAAAAGCAAGTAAAATGTGTAGTTTTTCATGTCTCATTCCATCAAACTATCCGCCACCCAGGGCCGCGTTTGGGCATTGGGCACCTGTCTTTGCCCGTATCAATGCATGCTATCACAGACAACAATGGCTTCGCATGAGACAATTAGGAAATATGAAAGCGGATCTTGAAAAAAGAGAGAGCTTCAGCCAGACGTTCTCAGTAAGGCGCGCCAAAACCATGGCCGTACGCACTGTGCGTATCAGCCAAGCTACTCAACAACGAGAGAGTCAAGTCAAGTCAAGTCAAGTCGGCTTTATTGTCAATTTCTTTACATGCACTGGTCATACAAAGAATTGAAATTTCGTTTCTTACTTTCCCATGCAGACATAGACATACTTTAAATACAGACATAGACATACTTTAGACATAGACATAGCCATAGACAATAAAAAATAAAAATATACAGACATACCACATACAGACATTAAAGTGCGAGACTGAAATATAGAACATATATCAAAATATAGAAATATAGAATATATATCAAAAAATAGAGGTAGTTGTGTTGTATATTTACATAGTCCTAGCGTAACCTAGTAGTAGCAGCAGCATTGTGGCAGAGTGATAAATAACATTGATAACATTTACATGAAGTTTAAACTTGTGCTTGTGTGTACTGTATATTTACATTGATATGCAGTCATTTCAAGTATATCAGGCTTGCAACACGTTAGGCTGCGCAGTCACAGTGCAGTTCCACAGGGCGGTCCTGGGGAGGTGTTGGGGGGGGGGGTTAGGGTAGACAGGATCCTAGGTTCCTGGCTGGCTGGTGGGTGGGGGGGCTGTCAGTGATGGGTGAGTGGGTAGAGTGTTCAGCATCCTGATTGCTTGGTGGATGAAGCTACTTGCAAGTCTGGTGGTGCGGGAGCGGAGGCTCCTGTACCTCTTTCCAGAGGGCAGGAAGCTGAATCGTGTGCAGGGTGGGTTGTGTCCTTGACAATCATTAGTGCTTTGCGGGTGAGGCGGATGGTGTAAATGTCCTGCAGGGAGGGGAGTGGTGCTCCAATGATCCTCTTAGCTGTGTTAATAATGCGCTGGAGGATCTTCCTGTTCTGATCTGTGCAGCTTCCGCCCCACACTGTGATGCAGCTGGACACGATGCTCTCTATGGTCCCTCTGTAGAATGTGGTCATGACGGAAGGCGTGGCACTTGCCTTCTTCAATTTGCGCAAGAAGTAGAGGCGCTGCTGGGCTTTCTTCGCCAGTGATGCTGTGTTGGTGGTCCAGGAGAGGTCGTCGCTGATGTGCACCCCCAGGAATTTTTGTGCTGCTCACTCTCTCCACAGCATCTCCGTCGATGGACAGTGGTGGCAGTTGTTTGTGGCCTCTCTGAAAGTTGACAACAATCTCCTTGGTCTTGCTGATATTCAGCAGGAGGTTGTTGTCTTTGCACTATTTGGCCAGCAGGTCTACTGCTCTGTAGTGAGCCTCATCGCCCTTAGTGATGAGGCCCACCAGTGTTGTGTCGTCCGCAAACTTCACCAGATGGTTGGAGCTGTGAGTGGTTGTACAGTCATGTGTTAGCAGTGTGAATAGCAGGGGGCTGAGCACACACCCTTGCGGGGCCCCTGTGCTCAGGGTCAGAGTGCTTGAGGTGTTGTTCCCGACACGTACTGCTTGTGGTCTCTGCAACAGGGAGTCCGGCAGCCAGTTGCAGAGGGAGGTGCTGAATCCTAGCTTGTCCAGTTTGCTGATGAGTTGTTGTGGTATTATGGTATTGAATGCTGAACTGAAGTCTATGAACAGCATTCTCTCATATGAGTCTTTATTGTCCAAGTGGGTGAGGGCTGGATGGAGGGCAGAGCAGATTGCATCCTCCGTGGATCATTTGGCTCGGTATGCAAACTGGAAGGGGTCCAGGGTGGGGGGTAGGATGGCTTTGATGTGTGACATGACTAGCCGTTCGAAGCACTTCATGATTATGGGCGTGAGTGCTACAGGACGGTAGTCATTCAAGCATGATGGTGATGATTTCTTTGGCACGGGTATGATGGCGGCAGCTTTGAAAAGTGATGGGATGACTGCTTGCTCCAGAGAGGTGTTGAAAATGTCTGTAAAAACATCCTTCAGTTTTTCTGCACAGTTCTTCAACACTCGGCCTGGTATGTTGGCCTGTATCGCTGTGTGGGGCGGAAGCTGCACTGAATACAACAGGAAAGCCCTGCAGCGCATAGTGAACACAGCTGGAAGGATTATTGGTGCTTCACTCCCCTCCCTGAAGGACATTTACACCACCCACCTCACCCGCAAGGTGACCAAAATTGTGAGTGATGCAAGTCACCCTGCTCACAATCTGTTCGATCTACTGCCCTCTGGGAAGAGGTACAGAAGCCTGCGCTCCCGCACTACCAGACTCACCAACAGCTTCATACACCAAGCTGTAAGGATGCTGAACTCTCTCCCTCCTCTCCCCCCTCCACCCTCAGCTACATAACATCCTGGACATTGGACCCACAATGGCCGCGTGCACTACTCCACTTGCACACTTGTACACTTTACAACTTGTTGTTGTTGTCCTGAAAACACAACACATCTGCTGCTCTTACATAACTTGCACCACTATGTCACTTTCTTTCTTACTTAGGTCAAACAGAACTACACAAGCCTTTTATTGGCCTGACTTTGCACTAGTATTTTATTGACTGTCTATGCACAATTTTCAACCAAATTTTGCTGCTCTTATTTTTTTCATTATTATATGTGCCCTCTTATTTACTTACTTTTTTGTTTACTTGAATGTTATGTTTGTCTGTGGACTTAAATTGGTAAAATATGTCTTGTCTTCACCGTGGGATAGTGAGAAACGTAATTTCGATCTCTTTGTATGTCTGGAACATGTGAAGAAATTGACAATAAAGCTGACTTTGACTTTGACTTTGATGTTGTCTGGGCCTGCTGCTTTGCGTGGGTTAATGGTGGCTAGTGTCCTCTTCACGCTGGCAGAGGACAGGTACAGGGGTTGGTCGAATTTCCCCTATGTGCGTGTATTCACACCAAATTGGCCTAGGCTACCATAACTTCTCAACTCTGCACAGTAGCCTATTCCATTAACTGCATGCCAGTAGGCTATACAATTTTCTGTAAAGTAAAGTTTGTAACGTTATCAAAATCAACTTGATTGCAGAACTATGCACGCGCGCACCTTTTGTTTGAGCAGGAGAGATACACAGGCATGATACAGAAGTTGTAGGCTAGCTTGTTGTTTTCTATCAGCACATAATGGTATAAGCTAATTCATTAACGCGAGACTCATCATGGATATAACAAGTTTTTTAAACAACGAAAACAGAAAGGATGGAGACAGCAAAGCGAGAGGAGTTAGGCCTATTTCAAATGGGCAAGCCGCAAGCACAAGGTAGGCAAGATTATTGCTTGTCAAAAGTCTAGGCTAGCATTACCACTGTTTAAAGCCATACGTGAACGTAGCCTTCGCTAGAACAAAACTAGGTAACTTTATAGGGCTATACAAAGTTGTCCAAATAAATAGGTCGTTGTTAGGCGTTGTTGTTATAAAGATATTGCATGTGGATGTTATTAGCCTACTACAGTATGTAGGCTACTTTTTAACTGACCAATGCAGGAACCTAACCGGGACAAATATTATCAAAGCGTTGAAAGTTAGGTGGGTGTGTGTGTACCATCCCATTCATTCCTGCAGGTGACCTGTCCACTTTTTTCAAAACGAGGATCAAAATAGGGATAAGTCCACGTCTAGGCATATCCCTGTCCCTGACAACGTTACCGTTATCGGCTGCGACACCCCCCTTGTTTGTATTTGATGTGGTTGGGCTGTGTGTGTGCGCTAGACTGCGTGTTTCAATGTATTTGATGTCGTGGCTGGCTATACTAGGGCTGCGTGTTACAGTGTATTACAGACAGCGTGTTACAATGCATCATGATGTGGCTCATCATGATGTGGCTCTAGGCTACAATGTTTCATGAGTTCAGAGTTCGGGAGTTGCACATTTTAGTCTGACCTGGGTACCACTGGCAGTTTTCAAGCCTTAGTTGAAGTAATTGATGGTAATAATGTAATATATCATGGTTGATTTTTTTGTGTGCATTGCCCCCTGTTTGTAGGCTACTTGTTTTTTGTATGTTGGTACAATTGTATGTTGGTTATACGGTTCCACAATATAAATGCAAATTTCATTTTTACATTATGTCTGTCATAATTTAATTGCCTCTCTCTCTCTGTCTTATGTATATTGATAATAATAATAATAGTAATATATGTTGGGGGGGGGGGGGGGGGGGGGGGCCTCGGGGAGGCCTCTGCCCCGGGCCCCAGATGACCCTAACCTGGCCCTGCCGCCACCTGATCTGGCAAACTTGTATAGTGCGGTTATAGTTGATGGAAGGTCGCGAAGCGCATGCAGAAGTGACTTTCACCCTGTTACGAGTTGATGAACCACTGAAACGATTTTGGAAACATTATTTTAAGGTACAAAAACTCTTTGGTGTTGCTTTAAAGAAGATGTTAAAAAATGCAGTAAACAACATGTTCATTTGGGTGAGGGTGACAGAAAAGCTTTGAAAAGACACTTTTGAGTGTCTACTGTACCTGAAATCCTTGCGATTGCCCATATCCCACGCTGTTGGGTGGCACACCACCCTCCTACCATCATCTGGCTTCTCAAGCATTGAGTCGCTCCAGAAATTGTCATTCATTTTGTAAAGGCCAACTGACATAAAGAATGACTCTGCCTCCTTGAACATCCTGTCAACAGTCCATTTCTAGACATTAAAGAAACGAAAGATAGACAAGGTGAAGTGAAGGACTAGGATGATTGCCTCCACCACACCACAACCCCACCAATGGAGAACATTTTGATATTGCCAAATCCCACTAAATGAGATGCAGTTGTTAGATAATGAAGCCATTAATTAGCATGGATGCTACCTACACTGTAAGATGAAGTTTATTACCTGTTCAACCATAGCGTTACTGACGTCAATATCAGGTTTTTCAGGGTACGGGACACAGAGTGAGTACAAATTTGTCCAAAACCTTCCCCACATATCACCTAGAAGTACATCATACTTTGAAAACAAGCTGTTGCCATGGTTTGTTGTGTAAAACTATGATGCATCAAAATATATAACATACAGTATATTGCTAGCCAGCTCCAAGGGTTGTTCACATCAGGACACAGTTTTGCTCTAGTTAATACGAATGCACAGCATACTGTGATGATAACAACATGAATAGCAATACTTTTAGTGCAATTTTAAGAACAAAAAGGTGACAGCCAGTTAGAATCCATTGTTGGTCAGTGTGGACACTTATATTGTTGTTGGCCTAATTACTGTTGTCTTTATAGTTATCGTTCCTGTTGTGAACAGCCCTTAATTCTGGTGGATCATTCATACAGAGAGTATTCAAATTCAGCTCGACAGCTGCATTTCCTCTTGACCTGTTTCACTTAACACTTACCCAGGAGATGGGCAGGAAGGCCTCCATCTGAGCTGATATGGTTGGGGTATGTCTGCTGCAGCTTGGATCTCACGTACGCGTGCAGTTCCGTGTACAGGGGTAAGATCTAGATGAGGAAACCAATCAATCTAAAATAGATCCCCTTTACAAATAAACTCCCCGCAATTTTTGTACAAAGAGATTTGTACAAAAATCTAAAAAATGTGATTTCTTTCCTTTACTTCTGCTAAATGTCTCTACTGAAAAAAACACAGAACCAACCTCTTTATAAATTTGACGGACGTCATCCATGAGCTCATCCCGTGTGTACTTATACTTCCCATCCTCAATGGTTTCATAGTTCCATCTCCAGTAATCGCCATAGTCCTTGAATCCTTTGATAGTATGAAAAGCAGCATTGTTGTCCATGTTTTAACACCACTCTGAATGAGTACAATTTATGGATGTAGACCTACTAAGCCATTTGTTGTCGTCGGTACAACATTACATGTTTACACTCAGGTGCGCTGCTTTGGTAGTGCTTTTTGTAGTCAGTGTTGCTACCATTCTGTTGTCAGTAAACAGCACGAAGATAATGCTATTCAGATACTTCAATGTAGACATCTGGTCTTTTCAATGGAGTCAGTTCGACACATACAGTATGTACACGTTGGGGCTTTATAGAAAAACTTTCTCTAGTTCACCACTTACATCTTTAAAGGCTGGACTGCACTTTGTCACAATGATTATCATTTCTGTTTCATTCATGGTGAAACCTGAGTTAGTGTACCGCTCATTATGGCTATGTGTGGCTGAACTGAGCTGGCTCAGCTGACTGGAGTGGCACTGTTGAGCCTGGGGTATAGGGTTAGGGTGGTTGATAGGGTTGTACTGGATTTTTGAGTGACTCCTGGAAAATTAATAATATTTTCCAGGACATGAATTGTCCCGTTTTTTGGTGAAAACGAACATTTGATTATAATTTGTGCTAGTTTCAAATGAAACAGCTATTCGGTTTTGTTCTTGGTTGTGTTTATCATACATCAAATCCTATGTAGCCTACATAAACAGACATAAAAGGCATGTTTTTTGTTGATTGGCAGCAGAAATAGGGTTTACCTTACTATCTAGCAACTGTCGCGCAACCACAGTTGACCCCAGTTGTGACCCCAGTTCCCACAATGTAGTTACATGTGCGTGTCTAGCCTAGTTGCTCTGTAATGTAGAAAGTGACAGCAGCAGGGAAAGGAGTCCAATTTTGTAAAATTATGCACTATTTAGTACAATAATACATATATCATTTCAATACCCCCCCCCCCACACACTTACTGAAGTGGATGCCGGTGTACTGAAGTGTATTAACCAACCCCCCCCCCCCCCTCCTTCCTTATTTTCATATCAGAAAGTTGCCAACCCTACGTAGCAGTCACTTGCTACCGAAGCTGCATGGGGAGCCCAACCTCCAAGGTAATTTTTGCTAATATTGTTGCATAGTGCTTCTTTAATATAAGAAATGCATAACTGCTTGTAACTTAGTATTATGCGTAGTGTAGGAGCCTATTGTTAATATTGTGTTATCAATGTGGCACAAACAAACAAGGTTAGAGTTTATAGCCTTATATCTTGCAAGAGCTAATGAAAGGGCTTTATGAGAACCATTTAGACTAAGCAACCTTAAAGTGACAAAGCACCATATAAGTTAAACAGCATAATAACTTAAATTTATAACTTTTTTTTGTTGGGGGGTGTGGGGGGAAATGTCCCGGATTTTCTCGAATCAAATGTGGCAACCCTAGTGGTTTAACTCAGCTGACTGGAGTTAGGGTTAGGGTGATTGGGTTAGGGTTAGGGTGATTGGGGTAGGGTTAGGGTGATTGAGTTAGGGTTAGGGTTAGGGTGATTGGGTTAGGGTTAGGGTGATTGGGTTAGGGTTAGGGTGATTGGGTTAGGGTTAGGGTGGGTTAGGGTGATTGGGTTAGGGTGGGTTAGGGTTAGGGTGGGTTAGGGTGATTGGGTTAGGGTGATTGGGTTAGGGTTAGGGTGATTGGGTTAGGGTTAGGGTGATTGAGGTGGTACCGTTTAGCCTGGACGCCTCGTTCTTCAGGTCCACGTAGTCCTCATACAGCGGCCTCATCTTCTTCCCAACCTCCACTCGCCAGCCCTCCCAAACGTGCAGTCGCTCATAGTAGTCTCTGCTGTTGGCCATCACATGCTCCAGGCCTGTGGAATAAACATGTCACTCTGGGGGCTTCCACTGCTAGGACTCATACAGATGTCTGTATGTGTACCTGCTAAACTGTAAATATGCTGGCTGGTTAAAAGACATACTGTTGTCCAGTCTCATTGATAATACAGAATATCGCATCACTGATGTTCAGTAAGCATTTCTCTCAGTGTACGCTTTCTGCACAGATAATGTGTGTCTCAGAAAGGCATTAACTGTGGCTTGAAGTGCACATTCTAATGAATTTCTAATGTGACCTCCCATTGAATGGGCAATGCTCACCTCTTAGGTGCTGTCTGCCTGGTTCATTTCAAATCACTGTTCTCTGAGACAGACCCCATAAAAATCCATCTACTATCTTCTCATTCCTATCAGCCAAGCCATATTTACACCCTTCAATAGTCACAACCTTAAAGGGACACCAGGCAAGCCTGATGCTTTTTCTCTACGAAACTCCCCCTCGCTCGGTCTGAAGCTCTTTTCCTTTTCTTTGCATCTTCCGTCAAGGGTTTTCGCTGCTTCTTCGCCGGCTCTGCCATTATACACACGTTTGCAACAATCTCTAGCGTTTCGTTAGCCTGCCTCTGTGCTGTAAACTGATCAAGCTTCGGTCGGCGGGTAGGATACACCGAACTTGCAAGTGGGATATTCTTTCTACAGGCAGTAGGGTCGGGCGAGAGAGCCTTCTTTCGCCCCGTAATGAGTCATTTAACCATATACCGACTTGCGAAGATGATTAATTAACACGAAAACGTTGCCTGGTGTCCCTTTAAAAGGCCCTTTCCTACAAGGAAACTATATATTGGTCATTATTTCCTCCTCATTACGGAGCATAACCGATAATCACAGAACATTCATCAAGACCTTGATCGTCATGATCACTAGAACTGTGTTTACCTGGATCTAGAGTCATGATGATGAGAGCTGTGTTTACCTGGCTCTAGAGTCATGATCACTAGAGCTGTGTTTACCTGGCTCTAGACTCATGATCATGAACGCTGTGTTTACCTGGCTCTAGAGTCATGATCATGAACGCTGTGTTTACCTGGCTCTAGAGTCTGGCAGTCAAAGGAATCGTCCACTTTACACACCGTGGCCGTGCTGTAGATGGTGCTCATCTCACTCATCACCTTACTCAGCTGTGAGAGAGGGGGATAAGATCATCTCCTTACTCAGCTGTGAGAGAGGGGATAAGATGTTACGTTTCTAAAAGTAATTTATGTCAAATGTCCTCTACTTTGCTTAGATAGCAGTCTCCAAATACTAGCCTGGGAAAAACCCAGACGTACTTCCGGCAAATTCGAGATTCGCCCTGAAAGTCCGTCTGGCCAAGAACCCATTCTAGCCCATTTCCAATTTTCCTAGATCTAGGCACCAATCAGAACCCTTGAGGCGGGCTTTACACGATGACGATAGCACACCCTGTTGAAGAAGCCGGGTTTTTTGTAAAAAAAAAATACATTAACGATAGCTGCTGACGCATGTTTGAAGCTGCTATCACGTTGGTTTAAGACAGGGAGTTAGAGGTTTCTTAACTGCTTCCTTATGTTGGAATATGCAACATTGTACAAACATGTAAGGGGTACTGCAACAGTGGTAGGCTACTGAAAACGGTTTGATTCTGTTCATTTATAGGCCTACAGTAGCTGGACACGTAGCTGACAGAAAACACATAGGGTAGGCTACTTTTGAATTGGTGTGCTATGCGAGCATAACTCGAATGCTACACTTCAGTGTTTGCCTTGAAACAATTTCGGCATAATTGCTTTGAACGTTTCAGTCTCTTGCTCCCATTCCTGCTTTATATGTCCCGGTCAGCCAGAAAGGTAGCCTGGCGGGCCATCCTATATCATTGAAATGTATAGTCTGGAATCGACCCATTCACCTTGCTTAATCCAAGGGGCGGGCAGAGAATTGTCTTTCAAACTGCCTAGGCATGCAATAGGCCAGCGCTACGACCATATCCGTATCCGGTCAGCAAAATGGCAAATACATCCTTCTTCGAAAGGAATGACTTAAGTGCATTGTGTTGCTCAACTTTCAAAGAAAAGCACAAGTCCAACTCCTCTAAAGCTGACGCCAACGCCGATTCAAACAACCGCTCTTCGTTCGCCATAGCCACCTTCCTTGTTGTTCACCATCGTAGGACTGTCGCCATCCTGTTAAGCCCGCCTTAAGACTCTCTAAAAAAATAGAGCGCTGTGATTGGATGACGTCCACGGCATCAGCCAATAGAAATTCCTATGGTTTGCTACTAGACGTACAGGCTGAGCAAATTCATTTGCCGCCGCTAGGGTGCGTCTAGATTTCTAGGCTACCAGGACGAATGAAACAAAATGCTCGTTTGAACGTGAGCGGTTTTGTTCAGAGCTGAAAATGCAATTGTGTTTGACAGAGGGCAGATGTAAATTGCCAGTGACACAATATTAGCTTTCAGTGTGGCACAATGTCTTTGTAAATTAGCCTACATTTAATTAAAAAGTGGTTATTCTTTCTGCTTCACCCTACAACCAGACAGTGTTGCAAATTGTGTGTTTCCGTCACCAGGGTTCTCAAGTTTTGACCTCAGCTTGGAGTGAGATTTGGGGTGGGGGCACTGCTCACTCACTAAAATGTTTCACTTGTGTGTAGAATTTAATAAAGTAAGTGCACTATTTACAAAGATGAGTGCACCATTTATTAAAATAAGTGCGTAAAACTTGCGCACTATGTAGCAAAAGGTGTGCACACATGGGCAAATTATCAGCCACTGGGCTCAGATGTGAAATGGGCCCCCCACTTCAAAAGGTTGGTATCTCAGCTTAGTTAGGGTGGTCTGGGGGATGCTCCCCCAGAATAATTTTTAGTAAAATAACCCCTTAAATAACAACTTCTGGTGAGTTTTTTTGGAAAGCAGCATTAACCCTTTGAGACCTTGAATTTGTCATTGTATACATTCTATATCTTGTTTTTGTTTATTTTTCAGGACAGTCTGGGATTTGTACCCATCTTGCATAGCCTATGTCTCTTATGTCAGCCTTTATATCAAGGGGAAACCATTTGTGTTTGTATGTCACCAGGAAGCATGTCAGTAGAAATAATTTCATATTTAGGTGGGATAGATTGGAATCTTGAAATAATCTTGACGGTGGGATATTCTATGGCTCACCAATTTACGAGATATATGTATGTAGGAGTGAGACAAATATTTTATGTATTAGGCTCATTTCTTTATACACTTGAGTAACCTATGTGCATGCTGAGACCAACTTTTTATTTTCTATTTTTTATAAGGACAGCAAGTTCATTATTTTGGGTTGCTATTACATTATGGTGGTTGGCAGCTCATTGTCTGCAGCAGTCCTGTATCTTTAGAAAAAAAATGTGTAGCATACTCGCTCAAATTGATAACACTCATTGAGCTCATTTCATTCATTGTTGACATGGTCCATGAGGCTCAGACGGCCGTCCCGGGACTTGATGAACACGCCGCTAAAAAGCACAAACGAGTGCGAAAGTTGCAGCCATGACGACAGGGAAAGTGCAGGCAGCCACGAGAGTGATAGGTCGTATAAAATGATAAAATGAACGTTGCTGATGTCTGGGTTACACAAAGCTACAATGACACAATCATTATGTTTTCTTAATGACCGGCAGTTTAGTTTAGTTTATAAATAAAAAAATATTTTGCCATAAAGTAGGCTAGGCCTATAGCGTTACAAGTGTTCGTAGAAATGCCTGATTTACACACACTGTTAAAGTGCCATAGGCTGGTTTACCAAATGACAGACAGTTGAATTTCTGAATAAAAATAATTTTGAAGGTGAGGTGGAATACAACTGGCTTTTCAAACGTAGTGATATGAGAACTTTCCAAAAAGCGAGTGTGATGTGTGATGATTCATACAGGGAAAGTAAACCACCCACGGGCCCCCAACCATAAGGTTTCAGTTTGGTGTGATTACTACTACGGCTTCCAGTGCTAAGCAAGCAATTATTTCTGAATAAAAATAATTTTGGTGCAGTTTTGAACGTGTAACCCCACATAAGCGCACAAGCATATAGTGTGGTTGCAGGGAGGGGATGTCCTATTTTGGAATTTTACCCGGATACAACGAACACTATTTTTTGATTGGATGTTGGTGGATTTATTTTTTTGATTTGGCTGGTGAGTGGTGGCCTAGTTCTGAACCCTGCGAGATATCCTCTCGTATCCCTGCGCTTCCACTAATAATTATGCAGATACCTTGACATCCCTAGTCATATTTCTGCGTGAGAAATGCAAGGTGTGGCGTGTGAGCGTGTGAACTTGTTGAATTGCGTGTGTCTCACGCCCATTGCGTGAGACTTGAGAACCCTGAATATACTCACACATATGACTAACATTGCGAATATGTGTCACATTGCAGGCATTTTAACTCACGTGAGCCCCCTTGTCTGCGTCCAGCGCTCCTGAGCCTTTGTCCTGAAGTGTCATGAGCTGTAGTTTAGTCTCCAGATTACTGATCTGATCGAGGGGGAATAACTGAGCTTCCTCTGAGACTGTGCTGTAGAAGGCACCCCAGATGGCCCCCTGTTGGGACTAGAGAGAAACAACATTTGTGTATGCCACACCCGTTAACAATTAAATGTATTTATTTAGCAGATGCTTTAAACCCAAACGATTTACAGACAGAACTCACAGACAGGACCAATCAGCCCACATGTCTAAATTCTGCCATGTCGGTCTGCCGTGACTGGCAGATGCCGTCTGCACTCACCAGCTTCTGTGAGTTTTCGTCAGTGATGTTGGTGTTGTATGCCCAGGAGGCCAGTGAGTACTGGTACATCAGCTCCGTGGCGTTCTGGTCAAACCTCTTCAGGAACTCTTCAGCCCGCAGCTCGAGCTCAGACTGGGCTGCCACCCCCACGGCCACGGCCAACACCAACAGAACCCTCGCAGACATCTTACAGAATAACATCCACAGCGGCGTACTGATGGAGCAGAGTTCCCAGCAGAGAGTTTTATCAGCGACCCCTCGACTACTTTACCCTTTGGTCAAAGTCACAATTGGCCATAAAGGCACAGCCTTTGGAGATTGCTTTGATTAGAGAGCGCAGTACACTTGTAGTCAAATACGCACTGTTGCGGCGTTGCCTGTCTATGGAGCGTCTAAGTGCCTACACTCAGCACTGCCATTAGTGACCAAAAATGTGATAACTCAGAAATATATGGTAAATATTAAAATAAATATTCAAAAATAAATATTCAAAACACGTTCAGTGATCAAAACAACTCTACTGTCATGTTGGCTTTGTACTGGAATGTCTGCAGACACGTGACCACATAATGGATCATAAAATCATAAAAATGTAAAATTGTTATTATCCTAAGATAACAGACTCTGTTCCCCTGTCACCATGCAGCAAGATGGCTATACCTCATCCAGGTCTACACCTTTAGATGTTAAGAGCTCACGAGCATGTGATGTACTCTTTTACATCACTCTCATCATGTCCTTCTTGGACAGATAAGAGGACAAGAATTTGGATTTATTAATGTCCAAAGTGACAAACAGTGTTTTCCTGCTCTATTCCTGTTCACTTGTTTAGATTGTTATTCTCTCTTTATTGCCAGTGTTGCTTAACTCAATCTGTGCCATGCACAATCCTGGTTGGGAGATTTTGGTTTCTTTCCACTCCGAGTCAGGGCATTTCCAACCATTACAGGCCAGTGTTTTTGGAGGGGTTTACCTGTGGTTTTGAACCGGGTCATGGCACTCCTGAAGTGTCTGATGTTTCCCTACCATGTGGTCATTTTTAAAAGGTGAAAATGACATGAAGGTGAGGTGAGGTGGAATACAACTGGCTTTTCAAACTTAGTGGTTTGAGAACTTTCCAAAAAGCGAGTGTGATGTGTGATGATTTATACAGGGAAAGTAAACCACCCACGGGCCCCCAACCATAAGGTTTCAGTTTGGTGTGATTACTACTACGGCTTTCAGTGCTAAGCAAGACAGTCACGTAATTCACCAGAACTGTTCAGACTATTTTTTTTAGAATTGTTCTAATCAGTGGCTTATTGTGTCTACCTGAGATATTTGTTATTTGTACATGTTTAATCAATGAAATATGCTATGAAATTGTCTGTGTTAATCTGGCGAACATGCAACAGACATGAACAAGGCCTGTTTTCCTTCCTTCAGACCAAACTGTTCTCAGATTGGCAAGTTTTTTGGCAAGTATATTTTAAACAGGTACAACACAATTCCATGGTATTCCTAAAGTATTACATTTGCATTGAGACTAGGGTTGCCACATTTGATTTGAGAAAATCCGGGGAAACCCCCCCCCCTGTTTAAAGGTTGTATCAGCGATAGCGGGGATACGTCACTTCTGTTGATGTTCAAACAAAACAGAGAGCTAGCTCGCTAGTCCCTCCCCCCCGTTTTGTGTACAGATCTCGGAGCCTAGGCTGCCTACAGAAACGCTTTTTTTTTGACTGCCTGCTTATGGGGCAGATAGCTAGCAGATCGTTAGGAAAGATTAGATGACTGTGATCATTTATGTTCGGGCCTTTTTTGGGCCTACAATCGCTGATACAACCTTTAACTTATATGGTGCATTGTCACTTTAAGGTCGCTTAGTCTAAATGGTTCTCATAAAGAGCCCTTTCATCAGCTCTTAAGATATAAGGCTAATCAAACTCTAGCCTTTTTTGTTTGTGCTACACTGATAACACAATATTAACAATATTATGCATAATATTAAGTTGTTACAAGCAGTTATGCATTTCTTATATTAAAAAGGAAATTTCAACAATGATAAGCCACCTGGAACCTGCCAGCCTCTCTCTCTCTCTCTCCCTCTCTCTCTCTCTCTCTCTCTCTCTCTCTCTCTCTCTATCTCTCTCCTCTCTCTCTCTCTCTCTCTCTCTCTCTCTCTCTCTCATTTCCTGTTGTCTCTTACCAATATTTGACCTGATGCACTCGTTGATGCAGTCACACACACTCTCGCTATGGACTCCTTTCACTGCTGCTGCCCCTTTCTACCATTCAGAGCAACTAGGCTAGACACGCACGTGTAACTACAACGTGGGATCTTGGGTCATACTGTAGCTGTGGTTGCGCGGCCGTTGATATAAGCACAAATTATAATAAAAAGTTCGTTTTCACCCCAAAACTGGGACAATTCATGTCCAGGAAAATATTATTAATTATCCGAGACAGACACTCAAAAAAGAGAACAATCCTGGGAAATCCAGTACATGTGGCAACCCTAATTGAGATTGGCACTTACTAGCCTGGATGCCAGCGAACAGCCCTGTCCACAACATTTGAGGTTGGAAAGTTCAGTCTGGACTTGTTGCGTTGTGGAGCAACTATGCCCCGAACCAGAGCTGTTAGGGCCAATCAAACTGGGCTTTGTACGATGATGGACAGATGAGCAACAGTGCCTCGTCTATCAGGTCATCTGAGCATGCTTAGGTTGACAGATGGCTTCTAAGACCCCATTGGAAAATGCATATTATTTCCATGCGGTTTGGCCTTTCATTTACATGGAAATGGAGATTTTATCACTGAAGACGATTATTTATGAAAACTCCTGCCAAAGTGGGAAATCTCTGTTTTCACGTTCATCCAGGGAAAACAGTGTTTTTGCATTGTGACATGTTAAGAAAGACGTAGAATAACTGCTAGAGACTTGAGATTAATTAAACATGAAGTTACTTGCTGGGCCAAGAAATATCTGAAGACAGATTTTTCAACGGTTTTATAGACAGATGAAATGAGAGTGATTTTTGACGGACCAGACGGAAGGACCCTTGGCTGGATCACTAATGGGTACAGAGCTCCAGACGCCAGCAACGTGGAGGTGGGGTACTCGTATGGGCTGCTATTGTTAAGGATGAGCTAGTTGGACCTTTTCGGGTTAAAGATGGACTTAAAATCAACTCCCAAAACTACTGCCAGTTTTTAGAAGATACTTTCTTCAAGCGGTGGTACAGAAAAATCTACATCCTTCAAGAAGGCCATGATTTTTATGCAGGACAATGCTCCATCACATGCATCCAAGTACTCCACTGCATGGCTAGCCAGCAAAGGCTTTAAAGATGACAGAATAATGACATGGCCCCCTTCTTCACCTGACCTAAACCCATTGAGAACTTGTGGACCCTTCTTAAATGTGAGATTTACAGTGAGGGAAGACAATACACCCCTTTGAACAGCATTTGGGAGGCTGTGGTTGTTGCTGGACAAAATGTTCATCATCAACAGATCAAGAAATTAACAGACTCCATGGATGGAAGGCTCATGACAGTTATTGAAAAGAAGGGTGGCTATATTGGTCACTGAATATTTCATGAAGGGTTTATTTGTACATTTTGAGTTGTTTATTTTTTATTCTTACTCTAGGAAATGTTATGGTCTAGGGGTAAGGCCACAACAAAAGAGGGAGTCGAGAGGTTGGACCTTTATCTAAAATATAGATTTATTAACCAAACGAACCAAATAACAAACAAACAGTGTGAGGTGGGTCAAAGTTAGTCATCAGTAATGCATGGATGTTGTGTGTTTGCAATGTGTCTGAGTGCAGTGTTGCATGTCCAAAACCCAAAGAATGGCCCTCTCAAGGGGAGAGGAAGCGGTCCTCTTATCTGCACACCTGCACACAGGTGCAGCTCATCAGCTTGTTAGGTCCTGAACACACCTGAAAACAAGTAGAAAGAAAACAAACAGAAGGCCTAACGAGCAGAAGGCCTAACAGGCCGTCACAGAAATGAAAATAAACAAGTGGAGTGGGAAAATTTCAGTTTTTTATTTAGTTGCATAATAATTCGGCACACCAATAGTTGCCTAATAATTCTGCACACATAGATTTTCTCCTGAGAAAGCCAAAACTCACTTTCCCTTTGTTAAATATTCAGGTTTGAGGTTTATTAACATTTGATTGATTGAGATCATTGTATTTGTTCAAAAATACAATTAATCCCCAGAAATACAACTTGCCTAATAATTTTGTACACAGTGTATATTACTTTGTCTTAGATTTCTCAGTATCAGACTCGACAACGTCAGGCTAGGCACTCAACATGCTTTTGCAAACCACAACCTTCATTGAAATAAGATTAATTGTGGTCACTTTCACATTCCAGTTGATGTGAACACAGACTGGGCCTAGTATGTAGTATGTGACCTAGTTACAGACCCCAACCACATCCTGTGGAAAGGACAACATCCTGTCTGTCATTCTGCAGATTGGTAGAATGTAACAAAAAAAGTTCTAAATTGTATTATGCTGTTTAACTTATATGGTGCATTGTCACTTTAAGGTCGCTTAGTCTAAATGGTTCTCATAAAGACCTTTCATCAACTTTTGTAAAATATAAGGCTAATCCATAAACTCTAGCCTTGTTTGTTTGTGCTACATTGATAACACAATATTAACAATATTTAATATTTGATATTTGATTTAGTTTTTATAGTATATTTAGCATTTAGTAGGCCTATTTTAGTATCATGTTTATCTTCTACTGTCTCTATTATTGTACAGTGGAGTTTTCTTATACGTACAGTATATTACTTTTTCTGCTGTAAGTGCATGTTGTGTGTGATGTCTGTATGCTACTGAGACCTTGAATTTCCCCTTGGGGATCAATAAAGTATCTATCTATCTATCTATCTATCTATCTAACATACTATGCATAATATTAAGTTGTTACAAGCAGTTATGCATTTCTTATATTAAAAAGGAGATATCAACAATGATAAGCCACCTGGAACCTGCCAGCCTCTCTCTATCTCTCTCTCTCATTTCCTGTTACCAATATTTGACCTGATGCACTCATTGATGCAGTCACACACACACTCGCTATGGACTCCTTTCCCTGCTGCTGTCCCTTTCTATATTACAGAGCAACTAGGCTAGACACGCACGTGTAACTACAACGTGGGATTGCATGGCTTTTATGTCTGTGTATGTAGGCTACACAGGATCTGATGTATGATAAACACAACCAAGAACAAAACCGAATAGTTTCATTTGAAACTAGAACAAATTATAATCAAAAGTTTGTTTTAACCAAAAACCGGGACAATTCGTGTCCCAGAAAATATTATTAATTATCCGGGACAGTCACTCAAACAAGAGAACAATCCCGGGAAATCCACTAGCCTGTCCAGTACATGTGGCAACCCTACTCACAATTGAGATTATGCATAAATATAAGCATAGTATGGAAAAGGTATGAAGTTTTAGCATCTGACTCCACTACACAATTTCTAAAAGAAATGAATTTACACCCAAAAAAAGCCCATTCCTCGTTGTTAATCTTTGACAAAGAGTCTTCTTTTAAATACCTCCCATTAGGCTGGTTCTCTACAGACCCTTTCAGTCTGTTCCATTTTCAGTTGACACATTCAGAATTAAAGCAGATACTGAAATGAAAATTAATCCGACTTTAGCGTAATGCTCTTCGAAATGTTAACTTTAAAACCTTTTGTTTGTTTGTTTTCAAGTTACCATTAACTCAATGTTGTTTTTTTGTGCCACTGGACATGCATATATTCAAAATTAAGTCAAGTCAACTTTATTTATATAGCGCATTTCATACACAGAGGTCATTCAACGTGCTTTACATAAACACAAGCAAACAGGAATAGCTAATGAAAGCATAGAAGGGTGATAGTCAAAGAATAGTTTAAAAATTAAAGAATAATAAAAAAAGAAAACATAAAACACACAAGTTAAAAGCATAAAAGGGCAATCGTTTAAAAGTGTTTAAAAGGTAATAATTAAAACACATAAAAAACAACATAGAATGATTATACTAGTCAAGCACCCAGTGAACAGCAGCCCTCTATGGAGATTCTTGTTATCCCAGTGTAATTCCATAGTAATCCCAAACTGCGCGCGCACACATTTATTTCCTTTCAGGGCCAAAATGCCCGACCCAGGGCTCGATAGTTTTAAAAATTGTGAATTTTGGATCCTTGCAATGCTACCATCTAGTGGCAAATTCTGATTCAACACCACATCCAGTTCTGTCCATCCACCATCCCCTCCTACACCTACCACTGTCTTCTCTCTTCTTTTCTGGGTATAGTCAAATCAAGTCAACTTTATTTGTATAGCGCATTTCATACACAGAGGTCATTTAATGTGCTTTACAGAAACAAAAGCAAACAGGAATAGCTGATAAAAGCATAGAAGGGCAATAGTCAAAGAATGAAATAATAATAATAATAATAAGAAGAAAACATAAAACACACAAGGTGATAATACATAAAAGCATAAAAGGGCAATACAAGTGTTTAAAAAGTAATAATTAAAACAAAAAAAAACAACATAGAAACTATTAACATTTTAGCTGAAAGACTTTCCCAGATTTAGAAATGTAAAAAATATGCGATCAGTTAGCAGAAAGCATCTGAGAAAAGTTTGGTCTTAAGTCTAGATTTGAAAACTGGCTACAGTTGGGGCAACTTTGATCTCATCTGATGATGTTTAGTTCTAACTAGGGCTGTCAAAATAACTGATTAATTTCGATTAATTAATTTGAGAAAAAATAACTGATTAAAAAATTAGTGCAGATTAATCGATTCCGTATGACCTTTGACCCCGAGCCGTTCTAGTCAGACTGTAAAATGAAGGAGAGAGAAGAAAATGTGCTGCCTGGATCATTGATTGGAACATTTACTTTTAAAAAAGTCCTCTGCAATGTCTGCAGCAAGAAATTTGCATATCACCGGAGTTCATCAACTCTATAGTCGCACATCAATGCAAAGAAATAAGTGTTGACATTGAGGGGAGTGTTAATTAATTTTCATTGTGTCCCCTAGGTTATATCTGTGGCCTGAAATGCCTTGTATGTGAAAAAAAAACTTTTATTTGAACAGTGAAAATAATAATAAAAGAGTTTTTAAACTTTAATGTCACTAATGCTGATTATTCAATGATTCATTTGAATTTTAATATTTAAAATACTTTCACAGCAAAAATTATATATGCGATTAATTTAGATTAATTAATCACAGAGTATGTAATTAATTAGATTATTTTTTTTAATCGATTGACAGCCCTAGTTCTAACAGTAGGTTTTACTAAACAAGTATTTCTCCTGAGACCTGAGAGGTCTGGAAGGTGTGTACTGCTACTGGGTGTGTACTGCTACTATGTGTGTGTGTGTGTGTGTGTGTGTGTGTGTGTAGCAGAGCCGTATAGAGAGATCGGACATCTCAAATGATGGGCGCCATGTTTAAGACCAACATCAAATATTAAGACCTACATCAGGGCGAATATGCTATGTTGAAATAAATGCTTATTTTCACCATTAACAGGCCTATACATTATTATTATTATTATTATCAACGTTTACTTGTCATGTACTATTTTAAGGAATTGACATTAAGGAATTGTAAGTAATAAAACTCCTTGTGTTCAAGAGCCAGCTCAACTTTAAAGAATAAATTAAAAGTAGCCTAGTAATTAAAAAGGTATATTGGGTGTGTACATAGGGGGGTACGGTGTGTGTGTGTGTGTGTGTGTGTGTGTGAGGGGGGTGTAATGGGGTGTGTGAGAGTGGGATGATGAAATGGTGTGTGTGTGTGGGGGGGGGGGGGGGGTGTATTGGTGAGTGTGTGTGGGGGGAGCAATAATGCGGTGTGTGTGTTTGATATATTGATATATATATATTATATATGGTATATATATGGTATATATGTATAAAATCTACCATTCTATCTCTATCCCAGTTCAGTAAAGTCTGAAACATATTGAGATGCTATAGGATCTGAGCTCTCTTGTTCATGTCAGTGCACTTCAAATTTCAGCAAGGATATCTGGAGATAGACACAAGACATGTTCTCGACCACAAGATGGAGCCACATATCTTCATGTAAAACGGCGTTGAAGTTTGTTTTTCCAGCAAGAGTGATGATATTCCTTAGGCTAGTTTTTGTTTATGTTTTAGCTTATTTTGTACTATTTTGTTGAATGTCGGTAGCTATTTCGCTAACTAAGCTTATTTTATTTCAAAGTGACGAATCAGATGGAGTTTGGGTCCACAAGTAAAAAAAAAAAAAAGAAAGAAAGAAAACTGGTGTGACATGAACAAAATTGGACTTGTAATGAACAAAGCCAGACAGTGACGAGATCCGGCCAATGTTAAGTTTGCAACCTTTGCATTTCCAGTGCCGGCATCAGCCACTGCATAGGAACCGTTAAATCCTGTCATTCTAAACGGTAGGCTACTGACAACAGCAGCTGGGATTTAGAGAAATACTCAATCAGCGATTGTGAGAGATGTGTCGGAGTAAGCGTCTCTCATTCAGCAATCTAAATGCGAACTGATCCCAACATCCCATTAGAATAGCTTAGGCTATGTTAGGTTTAAGAATGTATTTCACACATCTTAATCTGAAATTGGGACATTAAACCACCCGGCAGATCCATGGACCACTCACTATGCCTAGGCTATACTCCTAAATAACCTTACAATGGGGTATCGGTGACCAGACACTACTGACTTCACTGTTGATACTTTGAATGAAATCGTAGCTGCCACTCCCTTTGCTAACGTAGCCTAGTGTAATGCACTGACTAACCCAATCCACAAAATTGGCCAAGGGAGCGTTCCAGATCCGTGGTTGGTGATAGCCAATCCATGTTTTACAATTCCCCCTGTTTAAAACCCCATTCCACCTCAACTTCAAGCGCTGGGAAAAAATACCACGGCAAGGCATCTGATGCTACGAGGAGCAGCAAAGATCTCTAAGGGGAAGCTGCGTTACGCGCTCAGCGTGTGTGATCTCTATCGCCGGAGAGAAACGATGGAGGCTTGCAAGAAGAATTCGGGAATCTGGGATTGAAGGAGGACCTACTGGACTCTCCTTTTGGATTTGGTTGATTTTTCTTTCCCCCCTTTTTTAGAATTCGGATATTATATTTTTCAAAATGCCATTTGCGAAACGGATCGTGGAGCCACCGCTTCTGTGTAGGCATCCAATTCCAAATGATGAGGGCTTGCTATTCGAGGATTTGTGTTCAATCAACAATGTGGTTCTTTCCCGGACCTTGCGGCAGCTTTCCGACCTGGCCAAACATGCCTGCTCCTTATTTGAAGAGTTGGAGAACGAGATAATTTCCACGAATCAACGGGTTTGGGTTCTACAGAATAAAATAGGCAAGATACAACAAGCTGCTAGCGCGTTAGATCCCAAACAGGAGCCAGTGCGTAAGTACCCATCCATCCTCTTGATCATGTCTGTATATTGTCTGTGCTTCTTACAGGTGAAGGTACGTAATGTTATGCGTTAAAAAACAAAACCTGATTGTATGCACTGAAGTTCGCCAGCGTAACATAAATTATAGACTTGAATTACAATGTGTCGCACGGCAGCATGCGCACACCTGCTCATCAGCGTATTCATCAGTCTTTTTTCGATCCCACAAATCGCACACGGACAAGACATTGCTTTTCGGCGAGTGCATATCAAGTAGCTAGCGCTGTGATAAGAATGTGCATGCATTCATTCCAAATATTACAAGCAATCGGTAATAGGAGGGAGATGGGCGTGGAGGCTGCAGTGGAGAGGGGCAATGTCTCCGGCAGTCACATCACTCCACGCTGATTAAGATGGGCGAATGCAAGGGCTAGCACTGCAGGTATGGGGTCTCAAGCAAGGACCACTGATCTTTTTCCTCCAATCTGGACGTTAGTATCGGCCGCTCCCCTCCGACAGACCAAGCAACTACTGTATAGGATGAAACGCACACCACGGCAGTAATTACATATTCAGATGTGAAGGACCATTGCAGTAAAAATCAGTTGACGGCCAATTCAGTCGATACAGAGAGAGATAATTGAAGTAAAATAACCAGTTCCCAGGAAAGGAAAGGTGACATTTTCACAGTATCTGCTGGTCATAGCCTACCCTGTGTATGGCCTTGTGAATCAACCGCCTTAAAGAGCCTACATTGTGACCTATGCAGTACAAGTACGCGATATGAAATTGAAAAAACAGATTCCTATAAGCAGACATGATTGTGTAATATTACATCGCATAATTTAGAATCAATAAGATGAAGCATCGCTCGCTAAGCATGGCGTGTGCATATTGTTTCATATGCTTAGAAATATGGAGGTTATGTCTGAAATGTAGCGGAGGTGATGTGGAAGATCGCTCACTGACAGCGCGCTCAGAATGGGTGTAGCATTGCAGGCTCTGTTACATGGGTGCTCTGGAACTGGCCATTTATCGGTCAGTAAACTGTACACACATCTATTCTGTCTACTTTCTTCTGTCACTCTTTCAGGCTCCCCTGCCTACCACACCTCAGTGTAATATCAGCATTGACTGTGTATAATATATATTCAGAATTAGCTCCAATCTCCTGTGAGACAGCAGGTCTAGCAGTTGGAACCTAGTCAGTCAGGAGGGGGGTGATGGCAGTGCAGTCTTGCTTTAATTGTAAGAGGATGCGAGATGCCATGTTCTACAAATCTGTTGCTGGGACAGTAGTTGATGGCTGGATTTGAGACCAGAAGGGTTTTCCCCTCTGTGATTTGAGTTAAAGCGAGATGAAGCTTTGCTGAGCCAAGAGACATACTCTGACCTCAAGTCCAATGCAGTTTGAGGGGATATGCTGGGTGATTATGGCATTTCATTTTCACTGATCTGATCTGACATGTTTTGAACCCCTCCACATTTCACGACTGACACAAGTAGACGGATTTGACCAAAAAAGATTAAGCCATGTAGGTCACAGAAGTGCACACTAGAAAGAAAGCTCTTTTCCCCAGTTATTGTTTATTAGCAGCAGTCAAACTGTTTACTGAAAACTCTTCCCATGAGTCTTCATATAGCTGAATCTCTTCCTGAAAGCTTTTGTAGGCCAAAGTCGAATTCCTGCTCTTGCTATCATCCACAAGCTAGGCCGTGCACTTCTTTCTTGCTTTGGAAACGTTCAGGGGCATAAGAATGTTGTCTATCCCAGCACAATTCAAAACTTTGTCACAGGGAGCACTCCAGGCCCTTTTTACATTTAGGTTTACATTTATTCATTTAGCAGACACTTTTGTCCAAAACAACTTTCAGAAATGAGGAATAACATTCAAGCTACTGGCAGCAACAGCTCAGGACCACCACACAACTATGGCTACCTCGTCTTCCTTCCAAAAGTGAAAGAATTTCTGGTGATTACTACCAACAAGAGCAACTCCCTCTCCATCCTAAACACACACACACACAGCACACAGACTTTGCCTGCCATTCCATCTTTGAAGAAGGTATTGGAACTCGCTGAATAGAATCAAGAGTCCCTTGGGGGACTAAGTACACAAATTGGTACTGAAGCTCAGGCCCGCCTAACCTCCTGTGACATGTACGCATACACATACAAATCACTGGTTGAGGCTGCTTTGAAAGGTCAGCCAGGTGAAGACATGCCCAGGGCAGCTCACCTCTCTGTTCTTCACCCTCGTAAGAGAAGAATAGAGCGATTGTTTGAAGATGGCCATTGATCTCAGCGGGGAGACTGGGCTCTGTGTAAGTGACTGGGCTCTATTTAGTGTCCATGGTCTACAATCTCTACACACACAAGGTGGGGGGGGGGGGGGGGGGGGGGGGTCACACACACACTCTCACTCTCTTTCTTTACATACACACACATACACACTCTCTCTCTTTCTTTATACACACACACACACACACACTCTCGCTCTCTCTTTACACACACACACAGACACACACACACATCTCTCTTCACACACACAGAAAGCGAATGGTATGGGGGGGCTCTCTCTTTCTTTTTACACTCTGTCTGTCTCTCTCTTTACACTCTCTCTGTCACTTTACACACACACATCCTCTGTCTCTTTACACAGACACATACACACACACACACAAACATTTATATATATATATATATATATATATATATATATACAAACATATAATACACACTGTATAATCCACACATACACACTAACACATAAACTACAGCAGGGATGGAGTGTGTGCTCTTGAGAAATTCTGTATTCTGTTGGAGAATTTAACAGTGGCATTCCAGCTTAAGTTGAAGTTACACATTGTTGTTGTATAAAGTCTGACTTGGAACCAAAGAAGCCAGGTCTTTGAACCCAGAACATTAGGTTCGGCTTGCTCTTTGCTGTCACTCAGTTTGTTGGAGAATTGCATATCTGTGAATTATTTGTGATCTGTATGTATCTGTTTCAGTAACTTTATTCACATTGGGATATAGAACCTGGTCAGTTGTCAGATGTGAAAACCCCTCAGGTCATCTGGCACCTAATTGTAAATTATCCTTATCTTCTAATGACCTTCTATTGTCACTTTGTTTGTTGGGAAGTGTTCGGCTTAAGCTTTGGGAGACACATGCGGAAGGGCTAAAGAGAGATCAACTCCCACACATATTGACACTAACTGAATATCAAAAGGTTGAGCCTTTGAAGTCATGGAGGAAAAACCAAACCATTTTTAAAGAAGACAAATTGGTCCTAGAAATGCACATGGCAGATGAGTTATCCACTGTTTGTAGAGTCAAAGGTCTTTGTGACCATGTGAAGACAAAAAAGAAAACCTGTATAACATTTTGTCACCAATCTCACCTTCCCTCTGCCATCTGCTGAAATGTGACCAGCACAAATGGTCAATACCCCCCCCCCCCCCCCCCCAACAACACACACACACACACACACCAAGACCAGTGTATGCAGAAAGTGTTAATGGAACGCCCATGTACCCTTTTTCCTCTGCACCAGAAATGGCCATGGAAGCATGGGAATCTTTTTCGAGTGTGATGGGTGTCCTGTGGTTAGTCTAACATGGGAATGTTTTTTGGGGGGTTAGGTGCTCTCCCAGGTCCCAGCCTCAGTTCCGGCAGCTAAACAAGGCACTCCCTTCCCTGGGGGGCTGAGACCTCCCACGCCCCCCCTGATGGAGGGTCCATAGGGGAGCGATTAGACAACGTGCTCCTGGTTCTCTGTAATTAGAGAACGTGTCTCCCAGCTCTCTAATTAGGTAGAGTAGGAAGGGGAGAGACACCTTTTTGAAAAAGTGCTACGCATCATTCCTCACCTCTTTTTTGCGACGGTAAGACACACTTTTTCTGGGCGAGGGAGACAAAGAATAGATTTGTGCTCTCACATGAAATGAAAGTATGAGCAAGCAGGTCAATAAATATGTGTGAGAAGTCTCCACGCAAGACAACAAATTGATTTGCGCCGTCTCTTTAAAATGATGCACCTTAAAGAAGCAGGTCTTTGAATATATGTGTAAGCTAAATAATTGTTTTTCTTTTCCTACGGTGTCACAGTTAAACTACCACTGAAGATCTGCTGACCACTCAGGCTGCTTGTCAGTTTTTTATTACACACACATACACATGTACAGTACATATATACATACACAGACACACACACACACACACACACACACACACACACATACACACACACACACACATGGATTTTCGGGTCATGGTGTTCTGTAGATATAAGCAGGAACACATGTGTGCAACATACACCCACACACTGTACATGCGCATCAACACAGCTTCTGTTATATAAGAGCCAAGGCCATAGAGGACGAGGGAGGAAAGGGTGGCTAGGCTATATGCTCATCCATATACGAGCCGTGGTGGCCTGGAACTACAGCTGCTTTATGGGCAACACACACATATTCATGCCCACTTCTGGCCACAAGCAAGTCGTCCCCTTGGAATTATAGGGTTCTATCTACGTTCTGAGTGGTTCTGAGATATTGAGCTTCAAAGTTTTATGATTCCATGGAGTTATACTGATAAATGGAACAAACCTCTTTAGATATAATGTACAAAAAATGCCTACAACTACAAGAATCACCTCACCCCACCTCACCTTCTTAAGTTGTCACAGAATGTGAAAATGTCAATAACTCAATTTTGACAAAAATGTCAGATAGCACATTATAATTCTAAGGGGACGCAGTGTCCATCCCTCCAGAATAAGCCTGGCAGCGACTGGCCTAGGTAGACTTTGACAGCCATGAAAAACATTTGAGGCCTCTGTTGTCCTTTGTGTGAGATTGAAACTCAGGAGTGTCTGTCTGTGAGGATCTCAGGAGTGTGTGTTTGTCTGTGAGGATCTCAGGAGTGTGTGTTTGTCTGTGAGGATCTCAGGAGTGTGTGTTTGTCTGTGAGGATGTCAGGAGTGTGTGTTTGTCTGTGCCTATCTCAGGAGTGTCTGTTTGTCTGTGAGGATCTCAGGAGTGTCTGTTTGTCTGTGCGTAGTAAGAAACAGCCCTCACAGCGTCCGCTGGCGCTCCTTAGCCGTCCTGTGGGACGAGGGGAAAACACAGGGCAGTGCTAGTTAGGAGAGAAGCGTGTTTCTAAAGTGAATGGCAGATTTGTCAGATTGTACGCCTCACCTGAGGAGTAATGCATTACTTGGAAAGCCATATCAGTATTTAATGGTCAAAGTTCTGTATGATTGCTCCGTGAGTCATTTCTGACTCTTCTCATGGTTATTAAGGAGTGGTTTCCAGTGATTCCAGCCATTAACTGAAAGAGTCCCAGGGCTCCATAAACCGTACGAGTCCCAGAGCTGCTCCTGCTCCCTCCGTAAGAGTCCCAGGGCTCCATAAACCGTACGAGTCCCAGGGCTGCTCCTGCTCCCTCCGTAAGAGTCCCAGGGCTCCATAAACCGTACGAGTCCCAGGGCTGCTCCTGCTCCCTCCGTAAGAGTCCCAGGGCTCCATAAACCGTACGAGTCACAGGGCTGCTCCATCCGTAAGGTGCAGTCTAACTGGTTAGTTCAACAGAGGCGCAATCTGACTGATTGTAAAAGTTCATGTTGTTTGAGCTTGTCCGGGGGGGGGGGGGGGGTGTGTAAGTGGTGGAACACATGCCAGCCATTTGCCTCATAGTTTGCCTAGACCCTCATTGAACTGCCCTGTCTCTATCCTCTGCAAAAACATACAGGCATTAACACATGTATGACCATTAACACATGTATGACCATTAACACACGTGGTGACCACAGACCCCGAGAGAGACGGAACCAGCTGCGTGAGGGGTCTTTGGTCTGTATATCTCTGGTGACCCCCAATCCTTCTGGCCAGACCCAGCCAAGCAAAGACAAAGCCACAACCCCCAACAACAGCACAAGCTGGAAGAATGAAAGGGGCGTTAGCATTTGACCTCATGAATAATTAGTTAAGACAGCAGGACTTGTGTGCCTTTGTCTTGGTTCCCATTATATCTAGTAGATCTCCAAAGAAATTTAAAATGGGTCAAAAATCCAAATAAATCTGAAAATAAACATTCAATATCTCACTCAAGTTACTATCATGAAGATAACTTGTTGAGGTTTTATACACTGGCTTACTAATGCTATGTTTGTGGCCACTTGCAATAATAAGGTGAGTTATATGCAGAGATGCATCATGCCAGGAATCGGGCTGACAGTTTGGTCTCCATCTTAAAGGACTAAAAAGCTAGACAAGACTTAAAAGCTCTGTGAGCACTGATCTTTCGCTGTGTTTTGACTGCGGTGCGCAGACACACGCACACATATGCAGACACACACACACACACATGCAGACATATATAAACACCTGGGAAATGGAGCAGCACTCAGCCCCTTATGGTGCATCCACTCAGAGAGCTGACCCCTGCGACCGCCACCCTGCCCCCACCCCTCCACACGCACGCACACACACAGACACACGCACACACCCCCCTACCCAGGCTTGGAAAGACACGCTTCCCAGATGCAGACCACCTTGGAGGCAGCGAGGGTGCATTTTGTGTCTGTGGGTGTGTGTGTGTTTGTGTGTCAGGTGCAGTGTAGACCAGAAGAGGCGTGTGGTGATGGGCTGGGGGGTGTTCATATATGCGTTCAGTTTTATGGTTACTTATTTGCTCGTCATCAGATCATTGGGCCTCATTCACCAATATCTTCCTAAGAATTTTCTTAACTGTGTTCTTAAGAAGGTCCTACGAAAACTCTTAAGCAGATTCACGAAGGTGTTCTTAAACCTCAGAATCGTTTGCAGTTTTGTTCTTATCATGCTGAATCCCATTTCTTCTTAAGTTGGCACGGCGTGCCAATGTTCTTAATTAGCATAGGTAAACGCCCTTAAATCACCATAAAAGGGCATGATACTGTAGGGCCGTGTGCACTCAAATTGAGGCTGAGGCACCAGCTTTCATTTGTACCATACCATATATTATAAACTACTTGAGCAAGACAATTTTGATTACCGTATATGACATATGCTTTGAAGTGAAAGCACTGCTGCAGGAATTGAACAGTAAATGAGTCGTTATATTCATATATACACACACAAAGACACAAACACACACACACAGTAAATGAGTTGTTATATTCATATATACACACACACAAAGACACAAAAACACACACACACAGCGCAGAGGTTTAACCCCCCCCCCCCCCTCCACACACACACACACGTGTCTGATTAAGTAGACAGTTTGCTGCCTCTTAGCAGTCTCTCTGCCCTACTTCTGGCTGCAGTTGATCTACTTCAGGGCCTCGACAGCCCTTTTAATGTTTAATGCACTTTGATTTCCATTGGAGACCCATCAAGCTGCCTTCATGAGGCCTGTCTGAAAAATGTGCACTCTGACGGAAGGGCCGTCCGCATCCTCCTGCTGCCACCGACACGTCTAGAAGAGCACATGGAGAGGGCTGGAGGAGAGGGGAACCCATCTCTGGGACAGGTGAACAGAGCCCGAATCGAAATACGGTGGCCATTTTAGAATCTCACCACAGACTAAGGTGCTGTTCCTTCTGGGTCTGGATTGGCTGAGATTTCTTTTCCCATGCTTCCTAGTCAGCAACCGCTTGTGTGGGGTTTGGGCTGTTACGAGGGGCAGTACAGTCCAACAGCCCAGCTTTTAATCAAATAATCCAGCGACTGCCATCACGCCTTTAAAAGTGACATTTCAGAGTAGAATTGACTTTCTGTTGGGAGACCCGGTGTACATTGGATGGTCTCAGTGCTTCTCATTTTGCTGCAATTGGCAGAATTCCCAGATTTCTTGTAACATCTGTGTACTGACCAGAGCATCCCTGGTTAACCACCTCTACTAATTGACACAGGACCATGTCCAATTAAGCCCTAACCCAAGCCTCCCCTTTGCCCGATCACAGCCATTCTACCCTCACTCAATTAGCCTGCAGCCTTCCGAGACATTAGCGTCCCTTTCCTTAACTGCACATGGCTGGTCTGACCAGATTCTGGACGGCCAGTCAGACAAAGCAGGAACATTATGCTACACTGTAGGTTATATGTCTCTACTGTATAAAGCTATACAGTAGGCCTGCAAACGTCCATGAATGTGAACTGGATGATGGTGACAAACTCAGTTTAGTAATTCAGTGCAGTCGGAGGATTGTTTACCTTTTCATCTCTTTAATTTGACAGTTAACAGTTATGAAACTGAGGACAGGATTTGTGTCTTTGAAGACCATCTCAAGTGGTTTGTTTGTTTTTTTCTTGGAGTGACAATAAAATGCAGACGTAATGAAGTTGACATCAGGGCTTCCCATCCCCACGAAGTGACCGCAGAGCTGTGTGTCTGCCATGACTTGGTCAGCCCTGTCCAAATGCGCTGTACTCCTCACTAACGCCATTATGCTGGCCTGGAAACGCACCAACCTGACAGTGAGTGCATTAAACCCGGGATCCCCTCCTGTTACAAACCATCGTGTGCTCCTTTAACAATTTGATGAGAAATGCTATCACACACAGGACAACAACGTACACTTGCCACAGTAGAAAGAGTAGCCTATAGGATCTATAGGCAAAACGGGTGGCATGTATCCACTTGATAAGTGAACAATGGCACTCGAACACAGGGATGTCTGTGTTCCGCATGCACGGGTATCTCTGTCGACTGTGAATCCTATTTTTAGGAAAGAGGGCTTCCCTCTGCTGGTTGGGCGTGTTCAGTCCTGTCCAACTGCAGCAGGCTGTCTGGAGTGGTTATTGTTATGAGATTTCAAGCAATTGGCGGTGGTCTATGTGACAAAGTCTAGACTGTTCCACATACCTCTCCAGGCTGGCTCCCTCGAGGCGTATGGTAGCGGCTTCGATTCTGGGAATTCTGCCTTTTAATCTTTTTAGATTATAATCCACTTTGAATGGCTGATTCACCATAGATCGATCTATTGAGTGACCTCAGAGACAAAAAATAAAAAATAAAGTAAGAAAATACCTGTTTTATGCAGATTCTCATGGAGATTCACTAAAATGTCAGCATTCTTAGAATTAACCACTGTGTTTTCTCCGAGTATGATCAGCATTCATTCGGTATCAGGACTGAATTGTAGGGCATCTTCTTGTGTTAAAAATGAATTAAACTGTTTGATTAATTTAAATACAGTTTGGATAGATGTCGCCTCCATTGGATTTGGATCCACAAGGAAGAAATGTCATAAAATACCAAGGCGCGGCATTCCACCTCAAAAGTGGGACTTTCTAATTTGCCATTCTGTATAGAGTGCTTTTAGCTGTGGTGTAGTAGTGAAATAATAATAATGGTGTCTGATGAAATATTAACAGCCCAGAGCCTTCTCCCCTGTTCTCCCCAACCACCTCCAATCCCTACAGAACCAACATGCCACTTCGTGGAACTCACAATTTTGTGTTTGTTCAATTAGATTTCATTGAAAATGTGTGTTTGGTTAAAAAAACGGATGGTGCAATCATGCATGGGGACACAGATGGGTTTTCCAGTAATTCTTTGAAATGAGAAAGGAATTCTGTCCCAGACCATTTCCCTCGTGCAGTACAAAGGCAAGCCTCTTCTTTATCGCTCTTGCATCGCTGTTGTGACATGTGTGGCATGTTTAAGACCTCAAACCAGCCTTCCTGCGGGTTTCACCTGCAGGGAGCGACTCGGGTACACCTGAGACGGCCACACCTGAGCCCTCAAACCAGGCTCCTATCAGCACCACCAGACTGTTCAGGTAAAAACGTAAAAACGTTCCTAAATCATGAACAGGAAGTCGTCCACTGATCCCTTGGTCACATTCAGAGCAGATAACTTCAGTGAAATTGTCCTTTAAAAGAAAAAAACAACACTTCTGCTGAGGCCAGAGATGTTGGTCAGAGCTCCGACATTCTTCTGCAGAGAGACGCCCTACCAGGGTTTTAATATGGAGTCGAGGCCACGGACTGCAGGAACATAGGAGCTCTGTGTCCACAAACCAGCCGGGTCTGGCTCAGTCATACATCTCCTGTAGTTAAGGGTCAGCCACTATGTGTATACTATTACTGTGTGGTGTTCGGGTCTACTGGACTCAAGTGTTATATGTACCTTAACTGTGTCATCCTCCAAACTGGGCCTGCTGTCTGTGTCTGTATGTGTGCGTGTCTGAGTGTAGGTGTCTGTGTGTGGGAATTTTATAATTGAATTTCCTCGTTTTTCTCACAAAAAACTAAAATGATCATATGATCATAATATGAACCATAAAAGCTTAATAATGTGGTGGGTCCACCAGACAAGGGTTAAACCCTAACATTACCATGGTCATTAACCATGGTTTTCCTCAGAAGGTATAAACCATGGTTTTCCACAGAAGGTATAAACCGTGGTTTTCCTCAAAGGGTATAAACCATGGTTTTCCTCAGAAGATATAAACCATGTTTTTCCCTAACCCAACTTCATCGACTGTTAAAAAAACATAGTAGTTACACGGTTACCATGTTAAAACCATAGTAGTGCCATAGTCACCATGAAGTGCGATAGAGGAATCATGGTGGTGCCAAGGCTACTATGAAGAACTATGCATAAACCATAGTAGTACTATGGTTAGGAGCATGGTGATCATCACCACCATGGGGTACCATGGTAAAACCATAGTTACTGTATCAATACCATAGGAAACCATAGTGGATTTTCGTAAGGGATCTCCTGTAGTTATGTGCAGATTGGAAGGCTGAAATGGTGATCTTTTTTGCCATATTCACAGCTGGAACTTTCACACAGAAACAATTACGGAAACCCAAATGTAGTTTTTTTTATAAAGTAAAGGTATTTGAACTAATACAAAGTCTGAGGTCATTCAGTCATTGAGGCATGTTTTTTGCATAACAATGTCAAGTCTGAAGCGGGTAGGAATACTGATCATTGCCATTCAACATGGAGGCTGGAGACGAGCCCCTCCAGGCCAAGCTGAGTAAAACAAACTGGCTTGGTGTACAACAAACACCACCCTCACATGTGATCTCTGGAACATATATTGTATATCACGAAGCTAACATGCATAAAAGCTGATGGGGAACAAAAACAACTGAACGACTGGTCCTGCACAGCAAGCACATCACAGCTGATGCAGTCGCTGTCTTGCAAATGCAAATTACAAGGAAAAAATAAAGCAGGGCAATGTGATTATGGAAATGAAGGCCACTGTCTTCAGTGCCTTCGCCTGGGGCACACGAGAGCTTTGTTGGATTGTAGTGGTAGAGGTACAAAGCTGCTGCAGCAGCCGAGGTTTGGGTCTGTCAACTCTTCGCCAGGTGCTTTGACTACACAGAGACTCGTTTCCATTCATGGAGCTTGTGTACAATCTCTCCCCTCCTCCCTCTGTCTCTCTCTATCTGTCTCTCCCCTCCTCCCTCTGTCTCTCTATCTGCCTTTTATTCTCCTTTCTTTATGGCTCCTCTTTTATCAAAGGCCAGCACAACAGCCGCATGGAGATTTGACTGACTTCACCGAGAATATATGCCGATTTGTGACCTTAGGCCACAGAGTTATGTAAGAGCAGTCGTTTATGGTCCACTTCACCACAGAAGTTCAAATGCCCAGTGCTCTCTGTCTGTGAGTGTTTTATGATCTTTGTTTATGCGTGTACCTCCTTTTGTGTTAGAAGTTGTTTTATGTGTGTATTTCATTCAGTCAACCTTTGGACTATTCTTTCATCTAGTCTTTTTTCATCTATTATTTTATTCTTTGATGCATTGCGTCACCATTCAGACAGATACAATCTCCTCCTCAGAAGATATACTCACATTGTATCTATAGGGTTGTTATGGGAGATATAGAACCTGGAGGTTTTCCCACTCTCCGTGTTCATCCTCGGCCTGTGTGCTGTGTGCTCTCTGTTCTGCGTTGGTATGAAAGGCATCTGCCAGTCATTCCCAGCATTAAAATGCTCTGGTCTCTCCCTCTTCGGAATGTTTCCTAAACCACCAACCACAAACTGATCTGGGCTAACAATTACTGCAGTGAGGTTGGTTTGGTGATCAAGACCATTGGAGGGAGGATTGTTGGTGTACAGGCTACATCACATTGACACTGTTGATCTGGATATCTGTCTCTGTTTGCTTTCATGAACTGGTGTGTTTGCAAGCCATTTTTGTTGTTAGGATGACCAAATAGCTCTACTTTCTTTATGTAGACCTACTTTATTGTATGACACATCACAGATCATGCTAAATATCACTTACATTGTTTTTGTTTAATTGTGATTGTTAAGGGTTTTTTTTTAAGTCATAAACATTTGATTTAGTTATACTTTACTTATGATGTCCATATGTGAAGCCTTTAAAAATCAGGGGAATTTGTTTGCAGTTCCAGCCATTCCATAATATGGTTGAATCTTAATAGGATTCAAACAGTAGGCTAGGCAGGAATCAGAGGGGACAATGTTAGAAAGAGGCCTGGTGTCACACTATAGGATGGAGCTGTTTGCAATTGACTGCCAAGCTGTTCAACCACAAGTGGTCTGTCAGAAAATGAGAGAGGAATTGAGGTGTGGCTGTGTGTAACAGCAGGGATGGCTGTGATTTCAGCAGTAGCTGGATCTTCAAAAGTGGTGAAGGCACTGAATTGGAACTCCGTAGCTATGGCTAGTTTTGTCAGATTCACATGAAGGTCTTCTGAGAAGCATTAAACCGCTGATGTTTTTAATGTCATTAGATGTTTGCCATTGATTCAGTTTGGCAGCAATTTGTTTTTCTCCAAGTTGTTTGTGAATGACAAACTGAGTGACAGAATTATTTGCAAGTACAGCAGTGCATTTATGAAAAAAAGAGATTAATGTAAGGCAAGACCCAGGCCACCTTTCATCTCGTATTGATCAAATGTATGATTCTGTGGTTTGGATCAAGGAGCCATAAATAATGTCATGTTCCCAAAATAGTTTGGGCTTGTTTTCCCCTTCGCTTCCACATCTAATTTGAGGCCTTAATGCCAAACACATGCTGTTAGGTAGGGATGGAAATGAGCCCAAAACAAGGAGTCTGTGTTACGCAATTAGGCTCTCCCTTCATCTGCCAAATACGGCCACGCACTCCGACAGCCCCCTGAACAGCACATATACCGTAGAAGCACCTGAAAGGCATCCAGATCAACTTACAAAACATGTTTACATTGTTGCTGAAATGAAAATAAGAAATATCTGAATCTCTGAAAGACGGTGGCTCCCATTCTGAAGCCCCTGGGAAGGTTTAGGAAAAGCACCATGAGGCAAATTTCACTTCTGGATGGTCATCAACAGATACCTTCCTTGGTCACCAACCCTCACTATAACCGAGAGCTATAACATATTTATATAATTTATAACTATAGCTTATTTTCCAACCACAGATACTGGTTCAGTGGTATGGCTTTACCCAAATGCCTTTATGTAGTTGCTGGATTTAACTATATAAGTATAGTATAAGTATATATACTCTTTTGATCCTGTGAGGGAAATTTAGTCTCTGCATTTATCCCAATCCGTGAATTAGTGAAACACACAGTGAGGTGAAGCACACACTAATCCCGGCGCAGTGAGCTCCCTGCAACAACAGCGGCGCTCGGGGAGCAGTGAGGGGTTAGGTGCCTTGCTCAAGGGCACTTCAGCCATGCCTACTGGTCGGGGTTTGAACCGGCAACCCTTCGGTAACAAGTCCAAAGCGCTAACCAGTAGGCCACGACTGCCCCATAACTATGTGATGTTGGATGAAGAGTGACCAGCTCCATGTCAAGAGGCTATACAGCACATCGCTGTCATGATGTAAACTTGCACACAAGGCTCTTCTTCTCTGTTTTTTGGAGATATCTAAACCCAACTGAATGAACCCTTTAACTGAAAGTGTATTAGCGATTCCCAGGACGGGAGCCACGGCCATCTGTACTGCTGCAGATGGCAGCCCGACTAAGCCCACTGCCATCGTAACAGTGTCACGACTGAAAGATGCTGCGCTGGAAACAGCCGGTGTTTGAAGTCATACCCGCCGAAGTTAGCTCAATATTGCCACTCCTTGGCTTTTCACTGCTGAAAGGGAACCACTACAAGAGTGTATATGACAATGATGGGGAAAAACTCAAACAACATCGTTCCTGAGCTTAATGGAGTTTTTTTTTAAGGGGATTATATAAAGGAGATGAGATCCTTTCTTGGAAGTTCTTAATGCGAATCATCCTTGTCTCTTTGGCTCTGATTATGTTTAGACACGAGATTCCTCGACTGTTGATTTTTCACTATGTATGTTTGAAAATATGTACAGTATGTTTGTACATGTCAGGTAGCTTAGCTGCGTGTCCAGCTCTAGCTCAGCACAGTAGCATAGTAAATCAGTGTGTTTTAGTGGATCAGCTAGAAATCCAATAGTGTGTTAGAGGGATCGGAAATACTTAAAGATCTCCCGTGTCGAGACAGATTGGCCCCTTAAGCACCTTACAGGACGCCCGTGAAACCACGCCAAACTAATTGGACAGTGAATCCTTGCTGTCACACAATGAGCACGACAGTGTCTGGACAGATCAGGCCCCCCCCCCCCCACACACACACACACACACACACACATTCTCCCCTTTTCTATTTGTGTCGTTTTTTAATCTTTACATTTGTAAATGAAATTGTTTTCTTGGACTCCACATGTCTCCCTTATCCATGTCATTTGTGTTTCTATCCGTGCCATTTTTGTCTATACACTAAACTGTTTCCCATACAACTGTGCTAAAGAGACTCCCACTGACATGCGTGGACCTGCTGAGTGGCCCATTTCTTTACACTTAGCAGCGGAAGTTGTCGTATATGAGGATGCATCACACATGCAGAGGGGGCCATGCCATGTGCACTGTTTTGTGTTGCTGTAAGACCTGATGTTGTTGTAAAGGGATAATAGTCCCGTTGAGCTTCTCTCCTGTGAGTGCTGTCCGTTGCCTGTGAGGGCTGTCCATTGTGCTTCCCACCTGTGACTGCTGTTATGCTTTCCGCCTGTGAGTGCTGTCCATTATGCTTGAGTGAATTCTGGACAGAGATGATGCAGTGTAGATTTGGACCAGGGCAACTGGGCTACTGGTAGACATGGCCAGGGCAACTGGGCTACTGGTAGTTTACATGGCCAGGGCAACTGGGCTACTAGTAGCCTGGGTTTTCCCATGCTGCCTTAGGCGCACAATTTTTTTCACGCTGCTAAGGCAGCCTGGATTCTATGGACTTCGTTTTCACCTCAACGAATGAACCAATCACAGAACGGAGGGAGGGCAGCAAGACGATGACGACACACCGAAGTTGTTATGAGCTACAGACGCATTTGATAGACATTCGCACCACCCAATAAACGGCTCTGGGCATTCGTAAACCACGTTTCAAATACGAGAAAAGGAATGTCTAGTTC